>NW_013666089.1:400988-416197 GCF_000517525.1 Limulus polyphemus
TGCCTTTAAAGATGTTATTGACAAATTTTTAGGAAACAACAAGGCTCCAAATTATGAAAATATTGTCAATAACATGTCCAATAAATTCAAAGAGTTGAGTTGTAATATGAGCTTGAAAGTACATATCTTACATTCAGATATTGACTATTTCCCTCAAAATCTCGATGCTATCAGCGAAGAACAAGGGGAAAAGTTTCACCAGGGAAATGGAGAGGAGGTATCAGGGAAGGTGGACACATCAGTATGATGGTTGATTACTACTGGTCATTGAAACGAGATGCTTACGACGCAATACATAAAAGAAAAACCACAACACGTAATTTTGAGGCTTATAGCTCTTATCAGAAAAATAGTTTTAACACCGTGTCATATAATAGCGACACCCAGTGCCTTTCTGGTGATACAATTATATTTTATAAAAGATTTACTTGAATTTTGTAACGCTCCGTAATTTCTTCGCCTATAGTTCCAGCTTTTCCTTTTAGCAAATATTCCACAAGAAGTAAGATTGTTCAACACAGTCGCAATAATACTTTTTTGTGAATAACAAGCATTGCTCGGAAACCAGGGTCATTACCCTATTGTAGCTAGCGCCACCTGTAATCTGAAATAGGTTGTTGAACGACTTGTTTTACTATTCTGTATTGCATCTTATCTATCTTCCTATACGATTAATGTCAGTGTTATTAGAAAACTTAGAAAAAAAAACGATCTTTATTCTCCAAGTGATGAGAATAATTTTTTGTTTCAAACTATGTTTCAGCAGGACTAGTAAAAAAAGCAGCTTTCATATCAAGCAGTGTTATTAAACTGGAACTAATAATTTAGAAACTATTCAGTGTACTCGCGTTAATGGTTTTTGGAACGTTACTTACTCTTATTTGCTCAATCAAAATTTTAGGGCTGAATGCGGCCCAGTGATTAGTTTTCAGACTGTGGATGTGAGGTTCTGTGGTTCGCGTCCCATTATCACCTTAATAAAACGTATATTAATGAAGTTTTAGGGTCTTAGTAACGCTGTTGTCTATGGGTAATAAAAGTAAATTGCAATAATGCTTCAATATGACTGACTTATAGTGATGAAGTAAAGGTTTACTAAATGTTCCAGTAACGCTGCCATTTAGTCATTAAAAGTAAGAACGTATTTAACGTTTCAGTAACCAATATCCAGTAATAAACACTACAAATGTAACTAATAATTCAGTGCGAAATGGTTAAAACATATAACGATTAATTGACGTTCCTATATTGCTGCCATCTAGTGGTGAAAATGGAAATATGTCTAATATTTTGTTAGTGCTAACATCTAATGATCTAGTGATGAAGAAGTAACAAAAGCTAATGCTGCCACAGCGTTGCAGTCAAATGTTAAAAAGTAAAACTCAGCTTATGATTCAGTAGGTACAGATCACAAGAAGAAAATAACTGATATCAAATGACACTGTATCTAATATAAAAATAGTTATGCAAGTTTAACGTCCAGTATATATATATATATGTATATTGTCAAATATCTCGTCAGTTTTTGGAACTATTAGAATTTATGTTATCATGGCAAATGATACTTGATCCTTCGGTGACTAATGACCCTATACGTTGCTGACCTGTTTGCTGAGAAAGCGAGATTAAATTTCATTCAGTCCAGAACAAGGCTTCTTATCGAATTTCACCCAAGGCTACACGAGGGCGATCTGTGATAGCCGTACTCAATTTTGAACTGATAGACTGTCAACTGTTGGACCATTCCTTTCAGATCGTAAAATGGAATTTGACTGTAACTCTTATAACACATTACCCCAAAGTGTGGAGTACAATTACATATATATATTGTGGTGGAGCATATATTGCATGTACTAAATCTTTAGGGTTTATATATTCATTTCACCAATATATGAAGTCTAGCTTTTTCGATTTGCTCTTATCCAAGACTGCTCATGAAAGATGGATTTTTCGGAAACCTGTATAACTCACTAACAATTGATGAATGAAATTATGGGGTAGGCTTAATATTTATTTTCAGTATAATGCTTAGTTTTTTTTTACGCCCACTAGATTCGAGCGCTATTGGAACATTAGCAAATCCCTACTTTTCACCACTTCCACTAAATGATAGCACTACTGGTACATTAGGTAGATCTCTATTTGCTCAATTCTAAACTACTTAATCATTTACTAATTTTTAACTTTTTTGTTTTTAACCACTAGTTGCGAGTGCTGCGAAACTTCCATAAGTTTTATTTTCCTTAGCAATATTATACAAACATTTTTTTTTATCTCCTGGAAAGTTAGCGAGATTTTTCTTGACGTATTGCTAATGTTTCTGTATCATAAGATAAATTACAAAAATATACAATTCTTGATATATGATTAACTATTGCATCATAGGTTGGTTGTTCAGAATGTCAGTGTAGTTACGATTATTTTGTTTAATCGTCAAATGGCGTTAATTGGCCCAAATGTTAATATGTTTTCTGGTCAGGGATGAGCATAGCCTAGTTGTTAGCGTGTCAGACTGTAGATCCTAAGATCCACGGTTCGGTTCCGTTGTCCAAAATCTGCTTCGCTATTTGAGGTTGTGGATGTGTTATAAAAATGACAGTCTTCGATTACAGTAGTCCAAGAGTTGATGTGTCCACTGTTAACTAGCTGTCTTTCCACTAGTCTCGCAATCTAAGGGTCGCGGCTTCGAATCCACGTCCCACCAAACATACTCGTTGTTTCAGCTGTGGGGCGTTATAACGTCATGTTCAATCACACTTCGTTGGTAAAAGAGTAGCCCAAGAGTGGGTGGGGTAATGAAGACTAGCTGCCTTTCCTCTAGTCTGTCACTACTATATTAGGGACGGATAACGCAGATAGCCCTCGTGTAGCTTTGCGCGAAATTCAAAACAAACCAAAATGCTAGTCTATCAGTTAAGAATTAGGGACGAATAACACAGATAACCCTTGTGTAGCTTTGCGCGAAGATCCGAAACAAATCAAATATTCCTGTCAACTTTTCATACCAACAGAATGTTTCTACTGTTTGGCAATGAATCTTTACTCTTAAGTTTATTTTTAAACAGCTTATTAGCATCATTGTGTTGTAACATTGTTCTTTCATTGGACTGTTTTTTTTTAATTATTTGGTTAAAATAAGGTCAAGTCCAGTCCACGTAACGATGATAAATTAGTTTATTTTTTCTTAATGTTTGTACAAGCTCCTTTATTTGTACGCTGTTGTAACTTGTAGACCTAGATAATTTTACAAATGACGTTCAAACAGGAAGTATTTGCTAATGGTACCACAACTAACATAAAATAAAACTTACTTGTACAACTTCAGGGCTAATCGAATAACACTGAACTAAACTGATTGACTCATACTCCCCAGTTCTCGTACTTATAACTTAGCCTTATTTCTATACACTTTGCATTTTCTCCCAATCACAATAGTATATTTCCGAACGTTCTAGGTATTCCAAAAGAAAAAAGCGGCCTGGCATAATCTGGTGGTTAAGGCGGGTCGCGGGTTCGAATCCTTGTCTCCGAACATGTTCGGCCTTTCAGCTGTGGGGACTTTATAATGTGACAGTCAATTTCATTATTCGTTGGTAAAGTAGTAGCCCAAGAGTTGAAAGTGAGTGGTGTTGACTAGCTGCCTTCTCTCTAGTCTGCCACTGCTAAATTAGGGACGGCTAGCGTAGATAGCTCTCGTATAGCTTTGCAAGAAATTGAAACCAAATTAATTTAACGTCATGCGCCCTCTAGCTGACATCTAAATTAAAACATTGAAAATACAGCTTTCAACATTCGCAAATTGACTTGTAATCCTCCTCATATCCAATATTATCACTGACGTGACCATAAAATTCAGTTTACTTATAGTTCTTGTACCTTTCTAAGGACTATTATGGCAACTACCAAATTTAAATCCTATAACGCTTTCAGGATTACTACAAATTATATAGCATGTGTAAGTCTTAGGAATATCACCAGACCACCGGATTTTCATATGTTTCCACATGCTATAACTCTTTCAGGGTAATCATCACAACCACCAGATTCAAACCACAGAGGAAAGAGTTATCGGAACTGTGGCCTGGATGATCATTTTTGGTGATGGCTTACATAACTTTATAGATGGACTTTCTATTGGAGCAGCTTTTACTAGTAGCATCCTTTCAGGGATAAGTATATCTTTAGCTGTGTTCTGTGAAGAGTTGCCACATGAATTAGGTGAGAAAACAGTAGAATAAATCATAACTCTAAAATGTTTTCGAGTGAAAGTAAAGAAGGGTGTATAGTAAATTAATAATATATAAACCACACCATGTCTATATCCAATACTGGCGAGGCCTTTCCCTCAATACCAGGGTTCTTTAGGCTGGCTAGGATACGACAGACATAGAAGTGGTTGAAAATACAGATAATGAGAACCCAGAGGCTTTTCAACAACTGGTTAGGTTAGTCCAATGTTGGCAAACATAATGTGTAAATAATGAATTCCTTTAGGTATTTTAATTAAACTTAACCTGGTTTTTCTTTCTTTGGATATTTTGTGTGTACTACTTACACACGTACACTTTTTATTAGGTTATTTATTAGCAAACTGTTTTTTATAAGTTGTATTTACCGAAAAATAAGTTATTTACTATTTAAACATTTTAAGGTATAAATGCTGTAAAAAATATGGATGTCACTGATATAATTTCTAACCACTTCTTTGTGATAAAAATATATACTTAATAACGTTAATGTAATTAAAACAAGTATGACAAGCTATATTTCATTTGTAAAATAACTTTTTTAAAAACATCTTCAACTTGAATTACAAAATATGAGCTAAGTGCCTGAATACAACTAATTAAAAATGGATGGACATGGTATTTTGTAGAAAAATTATTATTCATTACTTTGGCATAACTTCTCTCTCTGGTAATTAAATTCCCGAGTTTTTACACAAAACATGAAACCTCGTATTGAAATCGTCTTTTGGTGTTTAACGTAAAAAGTTATTTTAACCCTGATACTATATAATTATCTAGAATTGTTGTAAATAAGACTGAACAATTTTTATTTTCTCAGGGGACTTTGCTGTTTTACTGAGTGCAGGAATGACCATTCGTGAGGCTGTGATTTATAATTTTCTGTCTGCATGCACCTGTTACGTTGGACTTGTGGTTGGAATTTTACTAGGTGATTTCACAGAAGGAACACCACACATCTTTGCTCTTGCTGGTGGAATGTTTTTATACATCTCTCTGGTGGACATGGTAGGTGACTTTATACATTTCTTAGACATAATGAATTCCAGGAGCTGTTAGCTTTATAACGGAGTGATAATTTAAAATTCTTATGTTTTATTTTAAAAAAAATTGTCTGAGTGAAACCTTCTTTGCAACTGCATGTAAATACATGCATAATCTAAGTCACACAGAGACCGCTGTAATATAGTTAAATCGAAATAAATAAAAGGAGAAAAGCTATACAACAAACAAATAGTAAATAATAAACAGATGCTTGTAATTAGTTATAAAAACTTGTGAGTGAAAGTGAAAAAAAAAATAATATCTCAACCACGCTCTTTCTGCTATATCCAGTACCGACGAGGCCTTTCATTAATACCAGAACTCTTCAGGCCGGCTGGGATAGGACAGACATAGTAGTGGTTGAGACGCTAGTTATATTATAAAGTTGTTTGAGAAAACTTACTGTGTAAACTGGAATAGATTTTTTAGGTATAATTTCCTCCATTTTTATTTCTTACATAATCTATACATCATCAAGTTTCTCGATATGTCTATATGTACAAGTGATTTTCGATGAACCCAAGTCTTTTTTGTTTTTAGATGGGTGAGTTGAATGAGGCCATGGAAAAGGTCGAAAAGGATGGTGTAAAAGCGTCTCTTAAAATCTTCCTTTTTCAGAACATCGGAATTTTGATAGGAGTGCTAATTCTCTTCATTTTGGCCCTGTATAGTGAAAGAATAACTTTTGATTATCTAGAATAACTTCTGTCTCGAAGATTTGTAAGAATGTTTTATTCTGTGAAGTGGTTATTAGTTTTTAGTATGTAAGTTTGATAATAACAGGCTTTGTACTTTCTGTGTCTACTTCATACAACAGTTATAGAGTCTAGGAAATAAGACAAAAAATTTATGAGATTTGTGGAGAAAATGTGCTAAAAAGTCACGGAGTATTTGTGATGATTAGTCTGAAGAGATAATTATTATCTAAATAATCTATTTTTTACATGAAGGGCAGGTTATAAGAAGACTTTTAGCAAATTTTGCGATATCGGACTCCGAAACTGCTTACTGCATAGATCATATTATCCGTGTTGTTTTTTTTAAATCTTTAACAAGTTTAAAAGTTTTAAGTCTGTGTAGCGTTGATTTTCATATGTGTACGCTATAAAAGAAAAGATAAGCATGAAACTGGAAAAATACGTTATGTTTAACTAAACGTGACTTGATTTTACACACAATAACACAAGAAAAATGAACTGTCAATGATAGTAAATGAATGAGAGAATATATTTTTGATGATTCTTTCTCACACCATGCTCATTTTAGTGACGACTGATTTTTGTAACACTGTTAACGAAGATAGGATGACGTCATGTTGTTGTAGTATTGACGAGAGTATTGCTTCTAGTTCTAACTAAAACCGGACACGTTTTACGTGCTTTTTAATTCGAATTAAATTAGCAATGGGCTTTTATAATAAGCTCAACAACAGAAAACACACTCGACTGTTAGATCGCTCTATAAAACGAGTCCTTTGATATTTTTATTTTCAAGTAAGCACGAGCACGTGATACATTTCCTTAACAAATTACAACAGAAAAGATTCTACGTAAAAATGAATAGTTATTTGTTTAATATCTATGGGTTTTGTGTCCGTTTTGTTTTACCATATAGTAACCTAAATTAATTTAGATATGTGAATAATGTTATGGCATTTCGTCGAATTCATTATTCAAAATTATACAGTGGACCAACTGTTTATCTAC
This sequence comes from Limulus polyphemus, assembly GCF_000517525.1. Lineage (NCBI taxonomy): Eukaryota > Metazoa > Arthropoda > Merostomata > Xiphosura > Limulidae > Limulus > Limulus polyphemus. The sequence goes on from NW_013666089.1 coordinate 407,986, forward strand.
AGTTAGTTGTTTAGTTGGCGATAATCGATACGGGGGTGGTTTGTGTACTTCCATTTATTTATTCATTTTGAGTCTAGGAAACAATCCGTCTTCCAGTAATTAAAGGAAAAATATTGTGTTTATATATACTTCTTTGATTTTCAATGTTTACGTTTTTAGGAAACCTGTAATGTGTTTTTATGTTGATTTGGTGGGTAGACAAGTGAAAGGAAATCACAGTAACTCTCTCATTTTCCTGATATTTCATTATTTAGTTCTACATTTCGCCACTGTTAAAAATGTATATTTTGTTAATAAAGGTGATCAGGTTTTATATCCTCCTTATATATACTGTTGCGTGTGCTCCAAGCTATGTTATATGTTTCCACAGAGTCTAATAATATGCCTAAAGATGATTAATGGATGCAATAATGTATTTATATAATCTAAATCTTACCACAGAAATCCGTCCAACTTTTTAATTGGAATTCGTTTAGGAGACCTTAGCATCTTCTTCGTAGAATAAATGCTTTGACGCCCAAATAACATCGTTGTATAAATAACGTCACATGGACATGAAGCTCAAAGAAAGTAGACCATACCAACCCAAACAATAGTAACGAAGTAATATTATAGCAACCTAAAGAAAAGCAACAAAACTGAACAACATTATCTGTATTTTTGGCAGAGCTACTAAGGCTGTCTACCGTTGTCACTAATTTGCAACTACTGACAGTCAGCAGTACCCTACCAACCGTTATCCACGCTAAGGAATTGACTGTCACTCTTATAATGCGCCCACAACTTATAGTGCGAGTAATATTTGGTAATATCGCACTTATTCGAGCCTGACTCGCCAGCTGCGAAATCCTGACCTCTACCACAGAGCCAACTCACGAGCTAAACAACAACAACTAAGTAACATTGTGTCCGACGTAAGTCGCCAAATCGTAAAAAAAAAAAGGTTATATCAGTCTAAATGCTGTCACCACAAAAACGCACAGTGTAGACCTATACAGCACTGCTTCAAACCGTTGCTATATTTCGAACTAAACATTTTTATCGCTCGCAGAATCTCTAACTTTATATCGACCTGAAATACTTCATTACATCAAAACCTACTACATTATGAATGATTTGTTTCTTCTTTTGCTCTAATTCAGTTCTACGTTGAAAAATTATAGAAAAATTCGCTCAACGTATTCATTCACAATGATTTTCGAAAGTCAATAAAATCATTTGAATACATTTCTACCCATCTTTGAGGAAAGAGTTTTTTTGTTAAATTTCATTTAGTTTCAATGATAATTGTTTAGAACAGTAAAAAAGAAATGTTTTTTTCTTAATTCGGTTCTGGCCTCGTATTTGATATTTTTAGTTTTAAATATCAGTTATTCTGTTAATGGCACAAAAGAGTTTGAACTATCAGTTTACTACTATGGGCATTGAACCGCGAGAAATTACGGGTACAAGCTTTAAGCATCATATTTCTTTTAAAATAATATATTAGGTCTAAATCAATGACGTGCAAGATTTATATGTAACAGTATAAGTTTTTGTAGAATTAATAGTGAGTTGAGAGTAAAGATGAGTAAATGTTATGTTTTTGAGCACTGAAGTGAGAGTTCTGTCGTGTAAAGGTTCGTTTTTGAAAGGGTGTTATTTGTTGACTTGAGTCGAGAGTAATGCTAATTTAAAATTTAAGTGCGTGTTTGCCGAGTGTTATTTATGAGTCGAAAGTAATGATGAACATAAATGTTGTAGGAATTATTTTTTTCTAGAGTTCAAATTGTAACGAGAATAAGAATTTTAAGTATTATTAAAGTTGATTTTGAATGATACAATTTCACTAGTTTTAAGTTTTTAATTTACTAACCAATGATATGTATTTAGAGTTTTAGGCCAAGAGAGAGATAGTGGCATCCTTTCCTAAACATTGTGAAGTATCTTAAATTTATATATAACAAAATGTTATGAGTTTTGTATCAATGATTTAACTGGGTAACGTTTTAGTCATTTCCTAAGTTTTCATCGTGTGATATAACTTGTATTTTATGTTCACATAAATTATTATTAAAATCACTGATGTTTATAAATTTTAATTAAATGTTTTGTTTTATATTTGGAACTATTTTAGTTGATATCTGTGATGAAATACTTATAAAGTGTTACCTTGTAATAATTACATTTTTCGTAATGTAAACTTGAAAATGTACAAGATATGCACTCAGATTTGTCACGAGCAAAAGCAATAAACATTCAGACGTAAACTGAAATTTCTACATTGTAATTATATCTTAAAACGAGTATTAATCTAACGTTTTTGTGACCCGCGTTTTTGTCAGTTTGTTAACAGAATAGAAGAGTCTGAATTCCGAAGTGAAAAAATATAAAAAATCAATAGAAAGGCAGTTCTTGCATCTTAGTGTGTGAATTGTTCAAGTAACAAGATGTGTTGGTATTGAAAACAGATGCTATGAAAATAAAGAAAATTAATAATGACAGGTGTTGGTTGCAGTACCAGTAAAGATTGGTCAAGAGAATGGAAAAGGTTAGGCCTTTCCCAAAGGGATAGACAGAAGAACTTATTACAGTTTACTTCCTACAGTACCTTAACGATAAATAATGTACTGCACTTTTTTTTTATGAATCTCGGGAAATGAAAAACTGAGATCGAGTGGAATTCCCACCAACTTATTAAAACTTTGTTTATAACCAGGCAAAAATTTTAATGAAGTGTTTTGATACCTTCTATATTTCTCAAATGGCTAATGAGGAAAGTGTTCGATGATTCTAGTTTACTAGACGAACCACATAATTACATACATCTTAGAAGAGGACGTTTCAGAAAACAGCATCAGACAGATGAAGGGCTATCACCCAAAACGTTGTAAAGAAAAAAACAAAAATATAAACCAACATTTCCGTGGCGAGTAATTATTATCATTTTATTGTGTAAACTTTCGTCCATACAGAACTGTTGACGTTTTCAACTAAGTAACTCCTTTTGTATTCTTTTTCATATTCTCGTGAGCAATTATTGTTACAATGTTAAAGATTTATAACTTTTTTTATCGAAAATAGTTTTGTCTGCTACGCCGGAAAAAAAAGTAGAAGGTGACGAATTATATATATTTTTTTATCTGTAAAATGGAAATGTTTGTTATAGATGCTCGCGGTGTCGGCCAATAAGATGGGCTTATATTCATAAAACTGTTTAATATTATTTTATTCCTTTATACATATTTTGTAAAATCTTAATGGTACTCAAATGTATTTTGAAATTTTTGGCTTATTATTCAATAAAGACTATTTACATGCAAAGCCAGTTTTTCTTTATTCTTTTAAATACGGTAACAAGCAGTTCAAACATTTTGTGTATTAAAATTCTGTGTTCTATATTACACGATGTAGGGAACGGTAACACATCCCCTTTTATTGGGAAAATTATACCAAAAATGCATTAAGGTCTTTTAGTAAACCCATTTGCCTAGGAAAAAAGTCTATAGTTTTTCCATAAGGGCTATTTGGACTACTGATAAGTCAAAATCTGTTGATAATTCCAATGACAAGGATGTTGAAATTTAACTTAGGTAATCATAAAAATCATCGCGAGGCTTCAAATCTGACCATATCAACAGCAATACCTATAAACGAGTGTAAGTTTCTCAACTGATCTTAATTAAAGAAACACGCAAGTTTCTGAATTTACTGAAAAATTATGTTGACATTGAATTAGTATTAGAACATGGTCATGTAATGGACTGATTGCTAACTACGCAGGCCTGCGAATATAAAATTCATAAAACTTGTTTTGGTTTTATTAATGGATTTTTAGCTACGCAGATTTCGAAAATAATATTCATTTTCTTCTATCACGTAAGGATTTTTTACAAATCGGGAAGAAGAAAAAACTCTTATTTAAATCAAATTATTATTTCGTTTACCACAATGAACATATTATATTATGTTTGTTAACAAAAATACAAACAAATTGAAGAAATGAGAAGAACATTGATGTCAAACGAATATGCATCCTCATTCATCCTGATATTTTTATGAAATCTATGTCTTTTTAGTATTAACACCGTGTCATCTATCAGCGATATAACTCTTATCAGAAAAAGAGTATTAACACCGTGTCATCTAACAGCGATATAACTCTTATCAGAAAAATAGTATTAACACCGTGTCATCTAACAGCGATTGGTTTATTTGCTTGATAAATATTGTTTTACCTTCGTTTATTTGTAGAATTATTATATAAAAGATCTTATTCTCTATCAGGAATAAACTTAAATGGGTGTTCTTGAAACAAGTTATTTTCGAAAATAAAAAACAAACATGAACTAAAAACTAAGTAATAAATACGTGTCTATGAACTAACTGACAGAAACGATGGAGCTGCAGCATAGGGTGCAGGAAATTGTGTTTGTTTTCTTTAAAACGACTCTGGAAGAGTATGCCACAGTGATGCGCTGACCTATCTCTTCTACTCTTCAAAAGGTTGACATGTATGATAAATATGTAATAATTATGATAAATACGTAGTTTATTTAGTCTGTTTTTGAACACGAATTTCGTTGATCAGTTTTAATCAGATTATTTTCCTGGTTACATAGAAGTTTTGTTCTAACAGCAGTGGTTAACGGTATTAAAACCAGTTTATTACGTACCTCAAGTGGAAGAAAATGTTTCGGTAACTATGACAAGCTAACGTTATCATTCTCCCACAGTGCATCAGTTCGACAGAACTTTTCAGCCTGGTACCTAATTCTACAAAGTCTCTGAGTGACGCCATAACTCAGTTATGTCCAGTCCTTCTTGTGCAACAGCGGACCGGAGAATGTGAAGTCGAGAAAGTACATTCTTCCAGACCCTCCACCGCAGCAAGTAAGCCAAATTAAATGGTTTCTATCAGCTTAATTCTTCCCGGGGGTGTGGGTTATACTTGTGCTATCGCTCTGGATTTACGAGCTGGCGAATCCGGTTCGAATCCGTGTTATATGACAAAATATTCCTCTCACTTCTAAGATGTGGGTGCGTTATAAGAGTGACAATGAATCCCTAAGCATGAATAGTAATGGATCGAATGTTACGGATTGATTGCATTCCTTCTGGTCATAGCTCAGAATTAGAGATGGCGGTATATTGACTCAGTAGTTTTAACATAAACGCAAAAAAAAAGAAAATTCTTCTTTTTAAACAATAACGTTTGATTAGGTTTACGATAACGAGAACATTCGTACTTTGTCTTCATATTTTTAGAGACATCACCCATTTTTATACCGAGTATATTTTATGTTTCTAGTAGTTTACAAACTCCTTTGTTTCTATGATTACAACTCTAAATATCACCCTCTCTTGTTTCCATAGTTACCGGAAACATTCACTGTATATACTTTTAACCTTTATATGCACATCTGTTACCATTTCACAAACTTAGTTCTTTACGCCCCCAAACTTACATGCACTATTGGTTAAAATAGCTTGTAATTCTAAATTCATACGTCGCTTTCTACGCGTATGTAGTATGGGTACTTAGAAATTATACACTTTTTTATGTGTGCAGTATGGGGACTTGGAATCCTATTCGTCACCATCATCAGTTGCTGTTCGCTGGGTGGAGTTGTACTCATGCCTTTGATGAACAAACGTTTGTACAAGAAGTTTATCATGATGTTTGAAGGATTAGCAGTGGGTAGTTTATTAAGCAGCGCCATCTTTCATCTCATTCCACAGGTATGTCTCTAAAAAGCCTATAATTTTGATTATTTTTACGTATTAACTCTCGAGTAACATTGATATTTTTGTATTTTATTATTTTCTTTCATCATCTTATCCTCTAGCTTAAGTTGTATACTTGTTATTCTCTTTTAATTTTATTCGATCTATTAGATAGATATATTGTTGGATATTTCGTCAGTCTATGGGATACAAATGAAGAGACAATGTAGGTTGAACTAGTTAAAGGTTTATGATATCTTCAGTTACAGAAAACTGTCAGAAAGATATTTAATATTTTCAATTTAAATTACATCTAATAAAATACAGGAGCTAAATTACCACGCCACAGATGTCAGGATTCAGGTTTACCCCTCCCTAATTTAGAACTGCTGACCATGGTGAGGGAAGCCAGTTAGCAGAACCTGCCATCTATATAGCTTCTTATATTTGAATAGTGAGATTGACTGCCAGTTTTTATAACTTGCCCACAGCTATATATTCCAGACTCGAACCCTGGACCTTCTCACCGGCACGTTAACCACGAGGCCGCGCTCGACCCCAGTCAATAAGGATAAATATGTGTAATATTAACAGTTACCCATTTCATTATGCACCTGTAATTTTACCAGTATAAAAAAGATATTAATAATGAATAAATAATCCTTTTATTACCGTGATATCAAATAATCATATGTGGACCACATGATTCGTGTACTCCTATCTCTTGATTATTTGTGAAAAAAAGTCAAAATTTACGTAATATGAAAGCTGCGGGGAAAAAGCAATAATTAAAGGATTAATAAATTCAATTATAAAGAAGGTTGAACGGTTTTTAAAAGTAGAGTGTATTCCTAGAAAAATATCCTTGTTATCCCTTCATCCATATGATTAGTTACTCTGATCAAACAGTTTTTGACAAAAATATAATGTTCGTAAATCATGATTTTAGGCTATTTAGCAATAACTAAAATATTTAATGATTATGGGTATGTTTAACCCTATCATTATAAATGAAGTTCATGGACCCCATGATATTTTTAAACACATTTTCCTAAGCTGTTTAAGCACCACATTGTTTTGGTGTCCATGAATTAGCTTATTACGGGATCCATAATAACATAGTCACAAAAAAACAACAAAAACAGTTAAACAAAAATACTATCAATGTTTCGATGAATCCCTCCAGTTGCTGCTGTGATTTTACATAGAAAATTTTTCCCAGTTTGGTCAGTTCTTTACACTGAGTGTTATAATAGGTAAAACAATACACTGACCTCATCACTAGTGAACGATGTATCAACAAGTCAGTAATTTGGTTATCGTGTCAGTTATAGGTAGTAAAGATAAAAAAAATTGTTACTGCTTCTCGAATGTTGAATTTATATCATTGCAGTCTTTTGGGATTCTCGACAACGATCCTCATCATTCCTACTTATGGAGAGCTTTGATCATCTTCGGTGGAGTCTATTTGTTCTTCCTGACCGAAAGGTTTCTTAAATTCATCGGAAAAGCCAAGCAGGTGAGAGACAAGATGCTTAATCTATCTGTCATGCATTGGGAGGTCCGGATTAAGTATCGTAGTTAAGACATTAAGCTTAAATTTGAATGGAACAAAACATTAACTTTAGATTTTTTATTTTTTTTTACAGAAACTGGTAAATTCTTCTGATTACAGTAAATGTGTTTCTTTAAAAGTTTTCTGCGAATTATTTTAACAAACATTTTGGAAATTTGTGTAAAGTGTGAGAGTTATAATTTAAATATTTGAATTTTATTCAGAACAAACGCTTGATTTGTTTTCAAGATTGGTTACTATTGTAACCAACAGACGATATGTACTTGTACAGTGATTTTTTTACGATATTTCTAATTTGTAGCTAAGTAAAAATTTCCATTGCAGAAACGAAAACTGAAAAAATCTACAAAGAGTGAAATGACACTTAGCATTAGCGTATCGGAAATGACGACAGATAGTGTTGCGACGACAGTACCGCCCTCTAGCATAAAACCTGTGGACACCGAGAAAAATAAAGTTATAGCCAATGAAAAGAGCCCGGAAAAAATGAATGGAAGTGTAGGAGATGAAAAAGTGTTGGTGAGTTTTGGAAAAACCCAAATCATTTTATTGTTGTTCGATGTTCAGGCTATACTGTTTGTGAAGCTTAAATATGGAAGACTTCCTCAGAGAAGAGACTTATGAACACAAACTAACAAAGAATATTAAGGAGACAGATTAGTTGTTATTTTATTACAATAACTCTTATCAGAAAAAGATAAAACAGTATACGTTAAACAAATAAACCAAGATAAAACAGTATGCGTTAAACACATAAACCAAGATAAAACAGTATACGTTAAACAAATAAACCAAAGTAAAACGGTATACGTTAAACAAATAAACCAAGATAAAACAGTATACGTTAAACAAATAAACCAAGATAAAACAGTATACGTTAAACAAATAAACCAAGATAAAACAGTATACGTTAAACAAATAAATCAAAGT
>NW_013666089.1:417197-430057 GCF_000517525.1 Limulus polyphemus
CCTTTTGAACTGTTCATCCGAAGTCAATTTCCTAATCTGAGACCCAACTAAAAATACCTTTCTTTAAGTTTCTCTTCTCAAAGAGCTAGGAATTACTCACATAGATACTTGAAACAGTCGCCATCTTTGTCTAAGGCCTTTACAAACTGCTTCATCAAGCTCAGTTTTATGTGAAGTGGAGGTAATAGGACTTTTTTTTTGTGTCAACCAAACTTTCACGTTCAATGTTTTTCGATCCTGGTATCAGGCCGACTCTGGGTGGCCATTGCTTCTTTATCCAGTGCTGATTCTGTGCTCTGCTGTCCCATTTACATGAAAACATGGAAACCTTGTATAACCAGATTGTTGACCCAACAACATACAAAGAACTTTTAAGTCTCCAACCATGTTCTTTGTATTTGACCTTGGTATTAATTCAGCATTATTGTTGCAATAAACCAATGAACCTTCTTGCGAGAAGCATGGTATAAAGTCTTTCTAACGATCTCTGTACCAGTAAAATGAAGTCCCTGGAGAAAGTAAGTTCTTAGCCCGAAGTCTGGACCCCAAAATATCTGAAGAATCCTTTGGAAGGCCCAAATATCTCACCAAATCATTAAGTTCACCTTATGTGGAAAGTTGTGGTTCACCAGACGTTTCAGGTTTAAAGCAATCCCTATCATCATTTCTATTGACATCAGATGAAACTGTATCAAGAGTCTCTGGTAAAGCAGGTACATCAGGTCCATGAGCAACAGATCTTATAGCAGGTTGAAGGTTCGGATAAGAAATTTCCTTTTTATTTCCAGCGTTGTAGCCTTGCACGTTACATGGGCAAAAATATCAGTCATCTCCGTGGTTTTTAGGCTCACACCAGACCATTGGAATTCCAAAAGGCAAAGACTTTTTCATACTACTAGTTTATTGTCTTGACTCTTCGACACAAATGGTGCAAACTTTGTGCGGAGCCCATGATTTGTCTTGGTCCCCAAATTTTATTCCAAAATACGCGTAATATGCTTTTTTTTGACGAATTCTGTAATGTTTTGCTTTTGTTTCTTTACAAGAAATTTACCACATGTCTGGCCGATTTGATATGCTCTGGTATTGAGTAAAAGCCCTTACAGCAGCAGTGTATAATATATTACGTACACAGTAGAGATACTTTGATATTATTATTACTGGGATCCTATATAAGGTCCTCAAATAAAGATTTGTTTAAATTTATGATCAATCTTATTATTATGAAATCACGTAAGTTTTTATCTATTTTAAATCGTTTACAAAAAAATTTTCTTGACTATATAAATTGAAACTGGAGGCAAAAGAAATTTTGAGACAGTACTATTCTCATGATCTAACAGTGCTACACTAACACAGTTTTGTTAAGAAACACAGTGTCGAAAGAACTAATTTGTAATGAAGCTGCAATATTATGAATTTATACTAATGATTAGTAATCTAAAAATAAGAATAACATCGTCTACAGTTCATATAAGTATTGCAGTAGTGTAGTACTCTCATTAATGGGCTCCTTTAAAGCACCTGGTGAAAATTATTCAGCGTCCAATCCATGCAACGATAATAAATTAGTTATTTCCTTCTTTAACATTTCTACAAATTTGAGCATTTGTAGGCATGAGTTACAAGCTATATTAACTAACGTAAAACAAATCAACTTGTTTGTATAAAGTAACCGTGATAGCTATGCACACTGACTGGTTCACTCTATATCTTAAAATCACCCTCTTTCACTATATTTCAACTGACTCCCTAACTAGCCTAACACCCCTTCCTGGAATGCTGTATTTATAATCAAGCTTCGAATGTGTTAGAATACCTTACATCACATCCGTAGAGTTTTTTAGATGTTTTAAACCTTTTCTTCAAGACTCTCTTCAGTCAACATCCAAAACACAACATAAAAAATATAGTCTACAATACTGCCATCTTCCTGGATTGCGAAATCCCATGAAAAATCCTAATGAAAAATAACTACCCTGAATTGTCCATTCACCAAGTATTTTTGACGATTTTCCCTTTCAAGGTCCGTAGTGTATGGATGGGATGGCATCTTGTCCCTTATAGTTACTGACCGTCCTGTCTCTAAGGAAGATCTTTCTGCATAGGTGGTCTGGTAAATCCACTGGTGGCTCCAACCTTGATTATTCTCTGGAAGCAGTCTCGACAGGAACGCTAGGCTCCTCTGTAAATTTGGTTTACATTGACATACTTCAAAAAATTATCCCAGTGGATAATCTTTGGCTTAAATTGCTTCTACTCCAAACATCTACTTAACACAGAAGTTTGTACCGTCTTTTAATGAGAACTGTTCAGCCATACCATACAACAATGATGGAACCCAATTTTATCAGCCCTTAAAGCATAGGTGCCTTTTTGCTTTATCACAAAGTGATTTCAATATTTCCTAAGTAAAGGCATGTACAACATCTATACTCTTGTTAGCCAGGAGCACTCTTCCAATCACCAATCTTCCATGACATGCTTGACCATTTGGTTCTACTAAACGACAGTCACTAGATAAAGAATTACTGCTATTAACTCCTAATATGAGTATCTCACTTCAAGGTGGTACAATGGCCGCTGTCTTTGTTCCCATTGGACTTTCAACCTCTGGTGTAGTAATTGTCATGTATTGCACAGAGATTTCATATAATGTTATGTTGACTTCGTGTCTATGTCTATGCATCAATTCAGTTCAAATATGCAATATTTTATCCACGCACCATGAGGTGTAGAGAAGGTTTCTACATTAAGAGTAACTTCTAGCTTTCCTTTTGCTGGTATCTTGTGTCCAACGACTGTTTGCATCGCTCCATCTTTTTTCTTCATCTCTAAAGGTAATTATCCATCTTTAAATAATCAGGACGAACAATTGTGGCTATAGAATTAGAGTCAACCAGCATACCGCAAACTCTTCCATCAGTTAGTTCATGGACTCGTGGAAGATTTTCCTCAGATAATGAACTTCTTAATTACAGTATTTTGGCACTTGTGTATAAAGTTAAGATTATAAATAATGTTTATTGTTAAACTGGTACACAATTAAAAATATTTTATTTAGGCTTATCTATGGCCTTCAAAAAGTTGACGACTCTACATGTTTCGACGTTACAACGTCATCCTCAGGTATTTATATACCAGTTTAACGTTGAATATTATTTATGATTTTAATGAACTTCTTTTCACATTCGTGGTAGATTAAATATTTCCAACTGAACTTCGTCCCATAAATCCATATAACTTCTGTTTTCTTATGTCTCATATTGTTCTTTTAATCTGGCTTAGCTTTGTCTTTTTTGACATGATAATAGCTGTTTATTCCTTGCAGTCTCGACTGTAATGGATAGGTTTTTCATAATTATAAAGTTACCTTTCCTGGAATTCTTTAGAAACTCCTTTTCCATACAGGCCCTTTTCCTGCAATTCCTGGCAACATATCCCGATTAAATTATACTTAAAAACATTTATATTGTGGTTTATTTCCTATGTTCTATTTAACTAATCATCTAATTAATTCTTTCATTTCTTCTAGGCTATTATATGGGGAGTTGATGTTTCAATATACTGTTCGATTTGACGATTCCCTAACTTTGAGATGGTATTTTTAGTTGTTTATATTCAACTTTAGCGGATTATAGTTTCACCACCAGCTGTAGAGTTCCTTTTAAAGACATACATCTACTTTTCTCCAGCTTGATCCTCACATTGTCGTCTATTATAACATCTATGTATCGGTCACGTGTCAAGGAATCTATCATTTCACAAAGAATGTCTGGGTAAGATAATTGGGCAAGCCCTTCCAAACTTCCACAAGTTCAGCTAAGGTCTCTTTTTTCCTCTGTATCATATTTGGAAACTTCACTTTCGATACTTCTTTCTTGTGTGATACTCCAAACCTATTGGGTAAGGTGGCTACCGATGCTTGGAAATTGTTATGGCTCTCAGCTAGAAGGATATTTAATGTTGTAAAAGCAGATTCTTTTAGATTGACAGCAAGATGGATAGCTCATTTTTCACTACTCCACCTGTTCACTCTGGAAGTTATTTTAGACTGAGCATGGTATAAATCCTATTGTACTTTCCTATCGTATTTCATTGGTTTCTTGATTGGCCAATCTTGAAATGGTCAACTAAGTTCTGGAAATGGATTTGATAGTGTTATTTAGTAACAGATAACACTTCAGTAGTGGCAATAGATGTAAGCCAAGTAAGTTTTGTTATTTCATATCTCGTAACAAATGATTATTTAGGTTGGAACTCTTGAGCAAATGCAGAAAGAATTGCGGCTGATTTAATATTTGCTTTTAATAATTCATTCTTTTGTTCTTTTCTATCTTGTTGATGTCTTTCTTTGCTTTACTTTTGACTTCGTTAACTTTATCATTACAGCCTTAGTGTACTACTTCAATTTTGTCATTACAACCTTATTGTTGTAACCTCTTTGTTCATCTTCAATAGTGTTCTCAATTTTGTCTTCAATGAGATATATTTTTGATCTAATTCTTTTTTAAATAGCATGTCTTGTAACTTCTCTCTTAAAATTCCTGTCACTTACTTATCATTCTTCTCTTAATTTTCTTTAAAATTCTTCATAGTTTATTCCTTTAATTTCCCATTTCTCTCTTCTTATTTATGTCTGCGGGCTTACAATGCTAGAATCCGGGTTTCGATACCCGTGGTGGGCAGAGCACAGATAGCCCGTTGTGTAGCTTTGTGCTTAATTACAAACAAACCCTTTTTATATTCTGTCTCCCTCTTCTAATTTTTGTCTCGTTCTTCCTTGTCTTCCTTTAAATTGTCTTCTAATTTAATATCCCTTTCTTCTTGGTCTTGTTTTAATATTTTTTTCATCTCTAATAATGCTTGGATCTCATTACTTGACCTCATGCTCAGTATCTTCAACAGTTCCAGTTTAATGCTAAAGTTCCATTTTACTTCTAGTTTAGTAAAGTTTGAAGACGGCTTGAATGGGTAATGAAAGAAACTTTATTACAAGTAACAAATGTACAATATTTCGACAAGCTTTGTCATCATCAGATACCTGATGGTTTATAGAAAACATACAGAGAGTAGTATGTACTTCGGATATGGGAGCCTTATGATAGAACCTTACACAATAGTAACAACACTGTAGGACTATTGTCAAGATGCGTGTTTGTCAGAGAGAGCATGCTTGGTCATGACAACATAGTGTGTAACAATGTGGTAAGACTCCAAAATCACTTTAAGTATCGGGTGTCTCAAAAACTGTACATGTGGCCCAAACAAAGTGCAAAATCTGATAATTACCAAATAATGAATGCATTTATTTAAGGACCAATGATGAAAGCTTATGTTCCTGTAATCCCTTTTCACGCCACATGCTCAACGTAGGCTCCTCGTTTACCAATAACAACTTGCATTCGGATTGCCATATTGTTCATCACTTCAGAGAAAGTTTGTAGGAGATGTTCCGAATTTCGCAGTGGATATTGTTCTTGAGCTCATTAGCAGTCCAAGGCTTGGGGTTGACATAAGTTCTGTCTCTTAGATAATTCCATAAAAATAAGTCTGGAAGTGACAAGTCATGTGAACATGGAGCTCATTCCATATCTCTGGAAGTGACAAGTCAGGTGAACATGGAGGTCATTCCATATCCCCAAGAAAGAGAAATCTGTATTTTTGCAAATACTTTAGATTGGATATCAATTGGATACAAATTGATATCCAATTAATTAAATTAAGGCATTGGATATCAATTGGATACAAATAGCACATATGTATAGTGATGGTTATAGGGTCTCATTGTTGGAGGATTGGCCAAGTTGGTATTATGAGGTTCTTTATAATGAGTATATTATTTTGAAACATCACATATCACTTTTAAATTGGTAAAAGAATTCAGCATAAACAGGCGCGCATATATATAACCACATTTTCTTCTGCTTAGCACTGGATAACTTTTTAATTTTTTAAAAATTTTTACTAGATTTTCCCACCCTGCTAGCACAATCCTTACACACAGTGTCACCCATAGGATGATACAAAAATTTCCCATTCATGCCAGAAGAGCCGAAAATGAATAATAAATATTCCCAGTGTCTGTCTATGACTTTGTGTCAGCTAGTGTTGTTTTATAAGTTTTATTTAAATAATTAAAGATCATAAACCTAGATCTGTAGTCTGTATAACAATATGAAATATGATTTTGTTTATTTCCCAAATTGAATTTTGTTGTTATTTTGCTTGTACGCTGTTCATGCACAGTTCGCTATTTTGAAAAGTGTTTTCCATTTTTCCTTAAATATTCCGGAGTAAAAGGTATACAGTTACGTAGTATTTTTTATTGGAATTTACTTGTATGATTATCTAGACAATAAATACATACATATATTTATTCAGTGCTTGCTTGTTTATTTTTATGAATAGAGCATTTTTAGCCAATACTGATTGTACATAACCTAAGGAGAAAAAAACATACTAGGCCTATTAGCAGTTCTAGCAAACAAAGCACATATAGTTTGCATAGTAGGTAAGAAACCTTTCAAATACAGCATTTTAGTCTTTATTATTATTTAGTCTTCAACAAGTTCTTGAATTATAAGGGAGTCTAGATCATTACTTTGTACTCCCATGTGCGAGGCTCTCGTGTATCAAAAAGTAGTTCATGATTTACAAAAAATAACAAGCGAAAACATGATTGCAGAACGCACTGCCTCATATGATCAATCAGTCTAACACCACATATTTTTTTCAGGTATTTCATCTCCAACACATCCACTCTTTTCCTTTCCTTTGCATACAGTGATATATATACACAGCGTGGTCACAAGTAAATAGACACCACCTTTTCAGAAAAAATGAAAATTTTCAGTCATATTCACATGAATTGATATATCTATAATTTAATTAATATCTAGTAGATCTTCCTTTCGCATCGTGAGAATCATCTCGTCAATTTTAGATTGTGGGATTTTCGCCCACTCTTGCTTCAAAACTTGGAGTAGATCGCTTTTCGAAGTTGGTTTTTTTGGTTGTTTCTTGACTTACCGGTCGATTATGGCTCAGAGGTTTCGATGGGGTTCATGTCAGGAGATTGGCTCGGCCAGGGCAACATCTGGATACCATTTTCTTCCTGCCACTTTTGGGTGTTTCCAGCAGTATGACACGGTACTCCATCTTCCTGGAACAATGTTGTGTTTTTGTCCACGAAACCCGAGGAATAAAGTGGCAAGAGTTCTTC
The DNA here is from genome assembly GCF_000517525.1 of Limulus polyphemus. Lineage (NCBI taxonomy): Eukaryota > Metazoa > Arthropoda > Merostomata > Xiphosura > Limulidae > Limulus > Limulus polyphemus. The sequence continues at coordinate 424,423 of NW_013666089.1, forward strand.
CTCCAATATTTCGACGTATTTCGCAAAATTTATGTTGCCAACGCACTCCACTAAGCTCGATTTCCCATCAACCCAAACAGCTTCCCAAACCATCACGCTGAAACCACCATGCTTCACAGTTGAATGCAATCTGTTGAACCAAAACTCTTGGTGAGGCATTCTCCAGACCCATATCCTTCCACTGTCCGAAAATTGAGCGAATCTTGATTCGTCTGAGAACAATACGATCTTCCAAAAGTCCAGAGGATTGGTCATCATATCACTTGCCCACTTCTTTCGTCTGACTATGTTGGCAGGTCTTAATAAGGGCTTCCATCTAGCTGCTCTGCAACGATAACCCAATCTGTGGAGAATTCGTTGAACAGATTTCAGGCTTATCCCACCAACTTTGGCCACTTCTGCAGTCGTTAATCTGGGATCCATTTTGATGCTCCTCTTGACAGCCCTTTTTGTCCTCTTCGATGGACCAGGACGACCCAGACGTTGCTCAAATGTTTCCTTGCCGTGTTTCCTGAACTGCACGATGATTCTGTTGACAGTCGAAAGTGGGATTCCCAAATTCTGTTAAATGTGCCGCTGACGTATTCCACAATATGCTTGACCAACTATCCTTCCTCTAACAAAATCTGACAATTCGAGAGAATCTTGAGTTCTAGGCATGTTGTAGCACAAGATAATTAGTGTGCGGACCATTTTCATTTATATAGTGCTCTGTGAACACAAATTGGTTAGAATAAATCAGTTAAATGACGAAAAATTAGGTGTCTATTTACTTGTGACCACTCAGTGTATGTATGTATATATATATGTCTATAATATACATAACTTGAATTGTGTCTTTTTAGGAAATGAATCTCGACAAATGGTTAAAGATGGCAGTCTTGGCACCACAGCTTGCAATCCCACAGCTGATCCAAACAAATCAATTTCTGAGTTGTCACATGGACGTACCCGAGATGCTGAGTCAAATACTATGACAAAATATGTAACATGTCAAGACAAACGCCAAAGCATCCCTGATTCGGTCAAAACCCTACCAGCCAAATACCTCCAATTTGAATCTAGTGTCAAATTTATATACATTGGCATCTTAAATTTTTTTAAAGTTAATACTTTTGGCGACCATCTCAAGGAATGGATACTTACCAGTAAATTTGTTGCTGCACCTTCTCGACAAGGCCCCTATACGAATGTGGCAAAAACAAAAGACTATATTGCACATTGTGTGCCATTTTCGCTTCCAATGACTTTGCTTTTGTAGGTAAGTGTTTTACTGAATGGAGCAATGCTAAAAAGGCAGTTACAAAGCATACTCAGTCTCAGGTTCACTTCACAGCAGCTGTATGTGCATAATCGTAAACGTGTGTAAAAACAAACAATGGAATGTTGTACAGTGTCTATCAAAGGAATAACATGATAAAGTGGATTGTACCCACAAATACTTTCGTTCTATCATCAGTTGCATTATTTAGTTTGGGTAGCAAACTTCCCACTTTGTGGATATAAATACAATACTAGTGCTTTTCACGCAATCCTCAATTTTAAAGTAGAAACTGATGTGCATCTCCAACATCACTTGTAGAGTGCTCCCAGAAACGCCACAAACATTAGCCACCATACCCAAAACGACCTCATTGACTTGTGTGGTCAACAGATTTCCAACACTATCATCAAGCAGGTCAAAAACTCCAAGTATTACTCCATCCTTGTTGACGAGAAAGCTGATTTCAGCAAAACAGAGCAAGGTACCATTTTCTTACGATACTTGAATACTGGTGATTTCCAAGTATGCATGGACTTCATATGTTTCATTCCTACAAAGGACGCTATTAGTGCAACGTTCACAGATTTAATCATCACACATCTACAATAGCTGGGATTACATTTGCCTAATCTTGTTGGAGAGGGATATGATGGAGCAGCTAACAAGAGTAGGCATGCACGTGGGGTATAAACATGCATTCAACAGCAACATCTCAATGCCATGTATATACATTGTCGGAGGCACAACCTTAACTTGGCCATTGGACATTCCTACAGTTTAATACTCATTTGCAACATGTACGACATTGCCAGTAAAATTTTCAGCTTTATCACAGTTTTGCCAAAGTATCTCCAACTGTATATAGATCATGCAGTAGGCACCACCAACAAATGCCTGAAACCCTTCTGCCCAACTCAATGGATTCAACATTCTGACAGTGTAGCATCCATCGTCCTAAGCTCCTCACCCATCCTAGATACTCTTGATACCATCCAAGTTGGCTGTGACACATCTTTCCAAACAGATGCTGCCTCATACTTTGCATCAATAATAAAACTGTATTTTGTTATCTCCTCGTTCCTTGCAGAACAGATGCTTCAACACATGCATCTCTTATGTGACTCTCTTCAGTCAGAAGCATGTGATTTGGATAAATCATCTGAACGGTCTGTTCGACTTGAGGAAATTATCAAAGAGAACTGTAATAATGACACATTTCATCAACTTGGACTGCTGCATGTGATGTCACCAATGCCAATGATATTTCAATCTAAAAACCACAGAAAAATGGCCAGCAGAGCAAGTAATCTAACATTTCTGCTGATAATCTCCATACTATTGGAGACTTAACGCCTTCATTTGTTTCGTCAATCATCTGATCAGCAAACTTCAAACACGACTTTTTAAAGCTTTACACAGACTAAAGCCCTGTATCTGCTCCCTTCGTACATAAAACAGTTGCCTTCTTCAATGTGGTGTGACATTAACTCAGAATCTGTAGACTTTCTTCCCTCTCTAGAGTGTGCTGACACTGAACTGACAGCATGGTGTTCATTGATCAATTATGGTGATGTTTCAAGTGATGACCTTTCTAGTGCACGCAAGGACTCTTCTACATTCTATCCAAACATCTACAACATATTCAGGGTTCTTCTCTGTATACCATTGTTGACTTCGGCACCAGAACATACATTCAGCATTCATCTTCATCTTAAAACATACCTTTGGAGTATGATAGGTAATAATCGGCTAACTAGACTTGCTTTCATGAATGTTCACCAGGATGTAAAAATAAACATTGAATCAGTCTTTAGGACATTGCCTTCCTCTTGGAAAATAGTAAATCTATAAATGTAATTTCTTCTTTTAAATTTTTAAAAAATTTGTCTAATGTTTATATATGATTTGTACTACACATCATTGATTTTTTAATAGTATTTTGTTAATAAATCTGAACAAAAACATGTGTATCTTTTTTGGGAGTCTTCGGATATCACTACCTACACATATATCTTTCACTCCAATTGCTAGCCTGTTTATTCACATTAAAAAGCTAAGGATTGTTATAGGCCACTGCAATGGGATTGTAGAAAAACAATAAACATTATGTTATTGCTGTATTTTGGAGAGATTAAATAACTTTTAGTATAATTTTTACATTAAGTGAATAACTTTTACACTATTTGTCCATTGAAAGTTAAGATATTGTTGCGTCTCTGGTCGTTTGTTAATTTCCGGTATAAATTCTTCCCGAGAAACTTTAGCATACAAGTCCTTTCTTAATTAAAACTAGTTTATTATTTCTCGATACAACTTTATAATACACAGAATTTCCACAGTCATTTTAACTTCAACACACGCTTTAATTCACAACGATTCACGCATTTTACTTATGGTCACTACCGCTCACTTGACTCGATTATCTGTCTCTATATCTCCCTGTCTGCAATTCTTATCTCCGCTTTATTTGCCGGGCTTATATATACAAAAATAGAGAGCGTCTGGCAAACACTCGAGCCTTCATGATCCTTCTAGAAACTCATCACGTGACGCTAGTAACACGTCATGATATTCTAGAAGGATCATGTCTGTTCGTAGCAACTCTGGTCTTTCTACGCGCCCTCTATTCTTGTATGTAAGTGCGCCAGATAAAGCGAAATTAATTAATCAGAATAGAATTGCAGACAGACAGAGACGGACACTTGAGTCAAGTGCGGTAGTGGCCGTAAGTAAAGTGCGTGAATCGTTGTGAATTCTAGCGTGTGTTTCAATTAAAGTGACTGTGGAAATTAAGTGTATTGCAAAGTTGTGTTGAGAAAGAATGAACTAGTTTTATTTAAGAAAGGACTTGTATCTCTGAAGTTTCTCGGAAATAGTTTATACGGAAAATTAACAAACGAACACAGAGACGTAACAATACTAAACAATTTGGTTAAGAAATCTACTAATACATTCATTAAGTTTAGAAAGAAATTGCAGAAACATTCAGACAGTTAATGTTAAAATAAAAGCATACTGTTACGACAGCGGAAGTCACGTGACGCTGTGAGCATGCGTGGCGAATTTCTCGAATAATCGGGGAACTGCGCGAATGTTGGAGACGCCTCTTTGTTAGTATATAAGCCTGGCAGAGAAAAACCAGGGGATGATAAAGCGATCAGTAGTTACGGTGAGTTTCGGATAATTTACGATTCTGTTTCGAGCTAATGTGTGTTTTGCACTCGTAGAGAGCGAAGTTATCGAGATTGTGAATCGCTGTGATTTATAGCGCGTATTATAAAAGTTGTTAAGTTTAAAGTGACGAGAAATTGACTGACTGTGGAATTACTGTGAACTAAAAGTTTGTATCGAGAAAGAATGAACTGGTTTAATCAAGAAAGGATTTGTATCGCTGAAGTTCCTCGGAAAGAATTTCTACCGGAAATTAACAAATAAGCAGATACGTAGCAATACTACATTCCTGGGTTTCATAGCGCTTATTCACATTATAACAAAAGCAACTATTGCTAATGTTCCTGTTGTTTACAGAACATAAATAAGTCTACTAAGATCGTGATAAAGGTGAATGATTAAATATTTTTAATACTAGAACTCTACAAAGTTATTATACTTGGACTACACTGAACATCAAAATTCCATAAGATTTCATACATTTATATTTCGCACAAATCTAGTGTGGTACACCATGGTAGTATGTGTTTGCTACCCTTTTAGTTAATATTATAAATATTTTACATAAACACTTAATAATTTCTGTTTTTATTTCAGTTCATTTTAGACACAAAAAATGTACGTAAGTGCTTTTCGTGATTGATGTATTGTGTTTGAATTGCAGTGGACGATTGGTTTGTTTGATTTGTTTTGAATTTCGCGCAAAGCTGCAAGAGGGCTATCTGTGCTAGCCGTTCTTAATTTCGCAGTGAAAGACTTGAGGGAAAGCAGTTAGTCATCACCACCCACCGCCAACTCTTGGGCTACTCTTTTACCAACGAATAGTGGGATTGACCATCATATTATAACAGGGATTCTAACCCACAATCCTCAGGTTGTGAGTCAAGCGCTCTGGCCATGCCGGGCCCCAGTGGATGAAGGTCACGTTCTTAATAAGCGTTTCATGAGCAATCTGGCTTAGTTTTTCTATTAGTACTTAAAACCAGGTTCTCCTTTGTAGCTGCCTGAGTAACTGTAGTTTAACTCTGGGGGAGAGAGAACGTAGATGTTATCATAACTTTATTTTCATTTTACTGACCTGTACACCACCTTTTCCAACTATTTATTTTGAAGTATGTTTCATATTGTTACGTCTCCGTTCATTAGTTAATTTTCCGTAAATTCGTTCCGACGAAAATTTAGCGACACAAGTCCTTTCTT
>NW_013666089.1:430481-446671 GCF_000517525.1 Limulus polyphemus
GTAGTTCAATTACTCATTACCCTGTTCCGTCACGTTGTGAGCGTCTTATATCTACCAGTCTACCCCAATCTAGTAGTCTCCCGATAATTCATGAAGGTTCGAGAATGACATGGCGTGATACTAATCACGTGACCTCGCTGACGCAACAATATTGTAATTTAACTTTCTTTTACCTTACAGGGAAAGAGAAGGCGCGCTTACACTGGACTGATGACACAGAGCTAAGTTTTTCTTCATCTCTCTTTCTCCCGTCAGTCTAACACACTTATTGCATGCATACTTTACCCGTGTTTTGTTTTAGTGTATATGTTTATCTCTGTCTATTTCTTTTATTTTTATTATTTTTTTTGTAGTACAGATTCTAGTTGCTAATTTTTGTTGTTGTTTTGACTGTTTCTTTAAGTAGAACTCGATCGGAGTTCACAAAGTAACGGAACCATACTCTATTGATATCCACTAGACCTCCATTTGGCTCTGTGGTAAATGCGTGTACTGGGGTATACTGGAATAAGCGAATTCTGTTGAAAACTTATGCTCATTCCGGAAGGGGTGACGTGAATAGAAAGTTATAATATAAATGAACTCATTTTATAAGATATTTAACAAATGTTTATAATACTTACATTACATATACTGCTTGTATTGGTTTTATTCTAAAGTTAATGCACGTTAAAAAAAATATTAAAACACAACTGACAAGTTTAGTGGAGAAAAGCTAATTAAAAGTTATTAATCTGAACTTCATGTTTATTTGCATAAACAAATGATTTGATATTCAATATTTTCTTTACTATTTACCTTTCCTGTTTTGGAAAGATGACACTAGAAATAGAATTAAGGTGGGAAAAGCCTGTTTTTATTATCAATGAAAGCAGCTGTTGGTGACGTTGAAATTTGTAGCCACAGATGTCACGGTTTTCTGTTTTACTTTCAGTTCAATGCAGTCGGTGTTTTTCGTTAATATTTTCACTTGTAGTTGTATGAGAGCTTAAATTACGTACTATCAGTTAGTATTACTGTCTCATGAAGATAAACTCGTCTGTATTATTACTGTTATGATAGTAATACTACTACTAGTAATATTGATAAAACTTAAAATTGTGTCGTCGGTACTTTTCTAAATGTTATAATTTCATGCTTGTTGCAATATATCGAAAGCAAGTCTTACTATAGTACATTGTACAGTCTTTAGTATAGATTTGTTTCATTGCATATTAAGTATTGCTAGTAATATTAGCTTCTTAATTCCCTAAATAACTTAATAAGTAAGGTTGAAATTGTGTACAGCTCTAGTTTTGTGCATGTAACTTGTAAGAATTAATTAAAAATAAAGTGTATAGTTTAAGTAAAATTTTCTCCACTGTAGTAAACTGTGAAGTAGGAGACTTAGTAAAACCTAATCTGAAAGATAAATTATCGCAAGTTTGCATATTGAGTTTTGAATTTTAATATTTGTTATCATGATTAGTCTGTCTTTGCTTACTGCTGCTAGTGTTAGTTTTAGTTCTGTAAAAACTAAAGACAGAACTTCAAGCTTACAAAAATTAAGCTTTCTGAAACAGTGCAGTTCTACAAAATGCTCTGGTGTATGTGTTAAGACCAGAACGTTTAGGCCTGTTAATTATAAGGTTTCTTGTATCCTGGATGAAAGGCTGCTTATTTATTGGCTAGGAATTAAAAATTTGTTTTCTTTTCTTTGGAACTGGGTTTTAACTACTATATGGACATTATTGTTGCAGCCGAGTTTCCTCCTACACAATTGTTGTCAGCTTAGTTTCAAGAAAGCTATGTTACAGATTATGTTGATCATGAATGTTTTAAATGTAACATCTGCAGCAGATGTTAAGATTTCTTCATTAGAAGATGTGTCAAGACTTGCTAGTTTCCTGTTCTCAAAAAACTACCATGTCATTGAAGAGACAGTGAGTAGTGATGTAATTCAAGACTTACCCACGTCTGGTCAAGTTAAACTTCAGAAACAATTTCAAGCACTGGTGAAAAATTTGGAAAGTAACAGAATTGATATGAAAAATGTGAATTGTTCGGCATTTCCAGATTTGTTGTTGCCAAATAAAGAAAACTTCTGTCAACAGGATAATAACATGCAGGTAAGTATGGAATGTAGTTATGAGTTTGTAGTGTTAACTTATGTATAAAGCTAGAAAAAAAAACTATAGCCAAGGATTTGTGTTATTTTTAATGTGTCTTGAATGTATGTGCATTAACATAATTATAATCTACAGCAACAACTTCCGTAGTTGGTGTAAGGAAGTGCCCATTTAATGACGTTTATGAATATATTTTGATTTCATGTAACTGTTTTGTATTCTGTATTGGTGTGTTTAGCATGGAGTAATTGTTATGTCGGAAATTTAAATCTGTGTAATAAACTACTCGGGACTCAACATTAACACTAGCCTTATAGACTGGTAGAACTAAGAAATATATTCAAACTAGTTACCTATGAGACAGTTCAGTCTGATGGGTTTAATTATGCTTTAATATTGAGTAGTTGTTTGACTTGTGTTTTCATATACCCAAACATTTTATATACTTTTATTTTCACAGCAACAAGGAGGTATTAATTGCTCAAACTCAGCATGTTCAAATTATTTATTTTTGAAAGCTGAAAAGGAAGTAACTTAATAACCAGTCACAAAATTCTGTCCTCATTTTTTTTTTCTTTGTGAATTGACATCTGTGAGATCATCAGTTTCATGTTCTAAAGACTATAATTGCAGTCATATATCAATCCAAGTGTCTTTGGATATAAGCCACTCAAGCTATTAAAGCAGTGCTCTGTTGATAGTATTAGGGCCAATGGATTTTTAGTGTGTTTATATACATAATGATTATGAGGCAAAAGTGGTAATTATATTTCATACAGATCACTAGTTAGGTCTCAATTGGAATACTGTGTAGAGTTTTGGTCACCTTATCTGAAAAAGGATATTTAATTTTTTGAAAGGGTTTAGAGAAGGGTTACATGAATGATTCCAGAGGTTATTGTATAGGGTATATTAAGATTTTGTATCTTATTTTATCATGAGAAAAGAAGACTAAGAGGTGATTGATCTTATTGGAATTTACAAAATTAACTAGGAGAGCCACAGAATAAAAACTTTTTATATTTCTCTGTGCTATTGGATTTGAAGAAAATAACATAATAGTAGTAGTACATTATTTGGATCAGTCATTGGTTAACAAAATAAATATTTTGTGTTGTAACATTAGTACCAAGCTCAGAATTGTGTGTTCATATTGCTATATCTTTCTACTAGAATCTTGGCAAGTACACTTCTATTAAACATATTAATATTACATACAGTTTAGCTGTTAATGTATAAACAGGATAATGTTACACACAATTTATCTTTTTATGTATACTTACAAGGCCCAACATGGTCAGGTGGTTAGGGCACTCGACTCACAATCTGTTGGTTATGGGTTTGAATCTCCGTCCCACCAAACATGCTCACCCTTTCAGCCATGGGGTTGTTATTATGTGATGGCCAATCCCACTATTCATTGGTAAAAGAGTAGCCTAAGAGTTAGCGGTGGGTGGTGATGACTAGCTGCCTTCCCTCTAGTCTTCCATGCTATATTAGGGACGGCTAGTGCAGATAGCCCTTGTGTAGCTTTGCGTGAAATTCATAAGAAACCAAACCAAGCCACATACAATTTATCGTTCTGTACAGTATAATAAAGAATACAATGTCCAATTTAGGCTTTGTAAATAAAAAAATCTATAGCTCTAGTTACATTGAAAATAATTTAGATAGGTGATAGTGTTTAAAATATTTTCGAAAAATCTATAATCCATTTTGTGAATAGTTGGTTGTGCTTATTATTTTGTTATTAGTTGTTTTTCAGAACTTGTTGCATTATTTAAAAAAAAAAGAGTAGATTTTAAATGTACTATTTAATGTATAGCTCTTGTAATATATGTTTATTAAAAATTTATCTCTTGTGTTTTGTTATTAAATACTTTGGGATTTACTTGACTCTTCCTTTATTTTGATGCTGGACCTTATCTCGAAGAACAACACTGTGAAGATTAAAATTTCTCAATATTCCCCAATGTTTAATTTTGGATTTTTATGATAAATACTGTACTTTCACAAATGTTTATTAAAGTTTATGTGAATTTGTGTATAAAGCTCAATGCACTATGTTAATGTTTAAACAGAGAAGAAGTGATCTTATTGAAGTTTACATGATTAAGTTGGGAATTGATAAGATAAAGGCCTGTGGAATTATTTGTGCTCTAAAGATAATAGGACAAGAGAACACAAGTGTATAATTTGGGCTCTGTAAGACAGTTTTGTTTTCCAACAGAGTGATTGACTTATGGAATGAGTTCCTATCTGCAGTAGTGGAGACCAGAATGATAAAAAGAGAATCTATGATTTCCTGCAAAATAAAGAGTGGGTGTGCAAGGACAACACTGAAGGATCAAATAGTCCTTTGTAGTCCATAAGTTTTGCTTATTTTGGTAGAATGTGCATGTGGACAGAGGCTACAAAAGGCTACACAGTATTTTTGAATGTATTATTTCATCCAGGAGTCCATAAAATTTTAAGAATATTTCATTTAATAACCACAGAAGTGACAGTAATATTATTAAATTCTAGCTTTAATAACTAAATAGTGAATCTTGATTGGTAAAGATTCTGTCACTTGAGAAGGATCAGCACTTCGATCTTTCCGATATTTTGAACATGTTGCATAAGCTGCACGGAAGGTCTAAAATGTTGAAAACATTCTATTTTAGGTAACCTTTACACGTTTAAAAGTTTTAAGGTTTTTGGCCTTTCTAGGTTTATTTCAGGTTTAAAAACATGGAAGATCAGGTCATCATTTTTATTATAAGGTCAAGTAACTATAATAATGTGTATACTTTCTAAATTTAGCCATTTAGTGTATTAAATCAAATATTGCCCATAACTTTATATTATTTTCTAAACAAAGTACTAACATGAACACGTACCATTGGTCTTCTTATGTTTATAGCAAATTATTGCAACAGCTAGTTTTATTTCTGTAATAAACATAGTACTGTTACATAGTTTGCCCCTGAAGAAGAAAGGACCACCTTTTCGAAAGCACTCAGGTTATAGGGTTTTTATTAATATCTATCAAGACTTATTGAACCTACATATTTTTCTAACATCATGACTGTTACTTACTTTAAATTTTTGTCTGTTAAAAAAAATTTAACACAATAATTTAAGCATTTTAAAATAGAATACCATTTAGTAAGCATTGTTGCAATCAGTATATAATTTTTATAAAATCTGTAAGCAGAGTTCTGTGATAATATTTATTGTCACTATCAGTTAATGTTTTTGTATTTTTGTTATCAAGAAATGCAACCTTATCTAAATTTGTATTAAACTTCATCTGATATTTCAGCTGTAGCCCTAAGCTAATCCGTTCATCATTTTATTGACATTGCATCTAGAGTACATTGAGAAACTTCCATTGTTTTTAACCTTTTTACATTTATCTTCCTACACTTTCAACATTACTGTAGTGCTGTGTTTTTCTTTTGTTTCTTGTATTCTGAAAAGAGATGAGTCCTTTTCAAAGGTTTCCAGGCCTTCTGTAGTTCATGCTGTTGTTCAACTCTCAGGGTGTTAAATTACTAGCACTCTTCTAATGTATTGGAGCACACATTCTTTTATTTGGCTTTTCAACCTTTTGACCTTTAACTTATTTCATTTACTTTTGTCTTAGGACCTGTTTGCTATTAATTCTTCAGCAATTGTCTTGTTTGAACCATTTTTTCTACACATGTTTATATTTAGAACAGCGAGGGCCAACTTTATGCTCATGTGCCAGTTTCTTACCTAGACTGCAGTCTGGGGGGCTGAAATTATATGACCAGGTGAAGTATGCTCAGATAATTTTTTAATTAAAATGTTGATTCCTACTGTCTATGTTAACACCCTCAGTTAATTATATGGTTTTGAATATATAGCCGAGTTAACATTTGAAGAAAGTTCTCAGAACCATCATGGGACTGGTTTACTTATTCACAGTTTTGTTTTTTGTTTTCATTTTGCCAATTTGGCCAAAATAAAATATGGTTAAATACAAAACAAAAAAACAAGCTGGATTAAATATCTTCTTAAGGCAGATCTAACCTGTGGGCTACCAGTTGGCCATCTATGATGTAGAATGACGTGTGATTTAATTCACGTGTTTAGTTAATTTTTCTTCCATCTTGTAATCTTTTCGAAATTGTCTTTTCCCAATTGGCTCAGTGGTAAGCTTAAAGGCTTATAATAATAATAATGATGATGATACTATGTTCATTACCTTTATTGGACATGTTGCAGATAGCCTATTGCATATTTTGTGCTTATAACATACAAATAAGCCATTTGACCAAATTGTTCTTTGATATTTAATCATATGTGTAGAGTTATTCAGTGGTTGATAGCAGTTTCTCCTACTCTAAAATTTATTCAGTTTGAATCCTATCACATTTATAAATTAATTTAAACAGTTTATTTTACCCTGCTGTTGGTGTTAGTTTGAATTGTAAGTTTTGTATCTCACCACATGAGCTTCAGTATCTTGTGTTCTCCCATAGTACCTGTAGCATGCTATTATCAGGGGTAGAAATTAACTTTCTTAGGCCATTTGTTCTATCAGACAAGTAGAAAGTAATTTTTAATTGCCTAAATAATAATATATTTATCTCACTATAAAATATATGTAAATGCAAAATATGACTTTTTTCACATGCCTATATAATTCTTGTTGTAATTGTATACACTATTTAGTGACAAGTGATGGTTGCATTAGTTGTCTGGTGGCCATTTGTACACATGCTACTGCTGTCTTTAGCAGATTAAATCACTGATAACTCATGATGACACATACATTGAAACAATATCAAAACAGTACATGTGCTTGAGATATAAACTTACTGATAATACATCACAGGCTTATCCATCTTAAATGACATCTAAACTCCAAAAAGTACAATCACACAGTCAAGTTACTGCTATCCTTTTTAGTTTCTCTAAAGTAAACAATGATAAATGCAATAAACTTAGATAGCCTGATTCTTGAATTGACTTTGTTTTAAATTAAAATATAGTATGTACATATGTAAAATATGTGTGGGGGGGGGGGGAAGGCAAAAGTTACTATATTATCTTATATGCTTCTGATAAAATGTTAGCACACAGTATCATATACAAAAGATGCAACGAATTAAAAAAAAAAAAGACCCAAAACTCTATTGCTTTTGAATATTCTTCTTTATTCTCCTGAAGAAAAATAGTGTACTGTTTGAAAATGCCTGAGTTTTGGATTAAAAATAGTGTAGTAGTTGAACATGCTTGAGTTTTGGATCAAAAATAGTGTACTGTTTGAAAGTACTTGAGTTTTGAGTCAAAAATAGTTGTTTAAAAGTGCTTTAATATTTGGTCAAAAATATTGTACTGTTTGAAAGTGCTTGAGTTTTGGTTCAAAAATAGTGTACTGTTTGAAAGTGCCTGAGTTTTGGATTAAAAATAGTGTACTAGTTGAACGTGCTTGAGTTTTGTATCAAAAATAGTGTACTGGTTGAAAGTACTTGAGTTTTGGTTCAAAAATAGTGTACTGTTTGAAAGTGCTTTAATTTTTAGTCAAAAATAGTATACTGTTTGAAAGTGCTTGAGTTTTGGGTCACAAATAGTGTATTGTTTGAAAGTGCTTGTTTTTTGGGTCTTGTTTTTTTGGAATTCATGTTATATGGTTGGTATAATTGGTATTATTAAGTTGGTACTAAAAAAGTATTACAAAAATTTAATTATTTAATTATTGTTTGTTTGTTTCAGAATAAAGCTTTAAAAGTGAAACAAACGTGTTGTCACTTTTGTCCCACCCTGTATGTATGTAATATGTCAAATGCAGAAACCTGCAACTCTTCTTATATAAATGCTTATAAAAATGCATGTTTCATTAACTATCCAGAGTTTTGTAGAACCAGAGACCAGGCTCATTATTGTGTAAGCTACCTTCATTAGTAGACTTTGAACATTAGCATCTGGTGACAGCATCTTCTCATTTCCAGAGGTTACTTGCAAGGACACAAGTAGAAGAAATTTCAAGAAAAGATTTATGCTATATAACTATGTACATTCAACTTAAACAATACACAAAAATCTAGCCATCATGGATTTCTCACAATACAATGCTAAAAGGGAAAACATGCAGGGTGCTTCAAATTATAAAATGTTAGGATTTATATATTACTAAAAAAAAAGAAATGTTAAACTACATAGATTAAAGATACTACAGATTTTGGCATTAGTCTATGTGATAACATATTTTTTGAAATTTGATTGAATTAAATATGCACATTAGTTATCAAAATCAGTATTATTATAATGTTTCTGATATTCTACATCCATCAAAATCAGCATCTTTCTGTTCAAGTAATAATTATACTGGAGAAGGATGTAAATGAAGCTTTTGGAATATTTGGATTTCCATTTTATGTAATAATAGTAATTTTTCTTAAAGCATATTTTTTTAAGTATGCATAAACTGAACTTGAAAGCTGTTAAATAGGTAACGTAACATTGTCAATGAAAAAACAATGACAGCTATAAAATGATAATAAGAAATTAACACTAAAATTTTCTATGATATAGCTCAGTTTTCTTTTCATTACAAAACATGCATTTCCACAACATTAATTAGACATGCATACAATTAAAAAATTAAATTTTAGCAGGTCTTTTTTACTTTACATGTGTTCATTTTTTAGCCATACACAATATTGACCAACTGTAAAGATACAACATCTAGAGAGCTTATATGTTTAATATTTCTCAGTTATTTTACAACCAGCTTGAATGGAAAGGGAAGAGTTATTTCTGGATCTCTTTAAAATGTGGTAAATTAAATTTCATGATGTTTCTAAAAACTGATGAAACTTCGTTGAACCACCAATTGGTTAGAGATATACTACATCCATGGAATTAACCAATCACAGCATGCTTTGTAAGCACACATAGTGTTTCCAACTTCAGTGTTTCATTTGAAGGTTAATGTAACAATGGTGTTGCCCATCAGTGCATGAAAATATTGCTAGATAATTAATTATATTGAAATTAGTTGTCTGACTAGAGTCATGAGTTGTCCCAGACAACTGAGCAACTGGTAATGTCAGACCCTGATTTTTTGAAGGAGATGAATGATACCTAATTCTTCAAGATAATGTTTTTGTACCTGGGTAATATTTTTACTTCAACAGCATATAAAAGTGACCTTAGCAATTGATATGTACATGTAAAATAATGAGTATCAATTGTATGATAAATATTTGCTAATTTGAGTGAGGTCTCCTTTTTCTGTTTGGACTAAACTATACATTGGATTGTTCTTGCCAACTGTGAGAAATGAATAGACTGAATTGAGTCTAGTCCTGGCCCTGAGCATACCTTGGCTTATCTGGTTTCTAAATGGCATGGGATAGAGTTGGTTACATACCACTGTTTAAGTTTGTATGTGATCAGACCTGAGGTGGTTCTGGAACCCACTAACATCATTATTTTGACTCTGCTATGTTCTCTTTTTGCTTTATATTTTTTATGATTCCTGTTGAATATTTGGCTTCCATGTGACCATTCTTTTCTTGACCTTTCGTAATGATTCCTACTGAGCTGTGGGCTATCATATGGTCACTTTGTCCTTTTTTGATGATTTCTATTTAATTTTGGGCTACCAGTTGGCCACTTCTTTCCTGTCTGTGTTGATGATTCCCACTAAAATTTGTACTAAAAGTTTGCTGCTACTTATCTGATCTTATTAAAAGATGGTTACTGCCGAGCTTGCCTCAGAATAATGCTACAACAATAGAAAGTTTTTATAAGGCATTTTCACATCCTTCCAGGATTCACAACATTTTGTAATTCAGTATTTTTGCAACGTAACTCTGTTTGGAAATGACATCATTTCAGAAGTATTTTTAGTTAGTAGCTTGTGAAAATGGAAATTCAACTCTAGTAGGTGCCAACAGTGGTAAATATGATTCATGGTTATGAATGGTAAGCTTTAACAAAAGGAAATTTAAGTTAATAGAGCAGTAGATTCTTATTCATTGAAACATAGCTGAAGATGAGAGAATACCAACAGTGACGAAAAAAATAAACATGTTTACTTATGTCATTTATGGACAAAGTAATTTTACATTTGTTTGTCTTTAAAATGTATTCAAAATATGTAAAAATACAAATACACTCTGGATTGAACACTAATTTTTATACAGCAAAAAATAGGTAGAAAAAGGGTACATGTTTGAATAGTTGTGTTGGACTACATGCATATATATATATATAATTTTGTTTTTATGAAGACCAATTTAAAACACTTATTTCTGATGCAGTGTTTGTCAGCCCTCGATATGTTACATTTTGTACCAAACACCTCAACTGACCTTGGAGATGTTGTCTCTCAGATTTGTCCTTTAATGCTTGCTAATCTTCATGAAAAGAAGTGTCATGATGGCCTTGTAAAATCTATTCAGACCATTCAGAAGAAAAGCAAACCATCAACTGGAGCAGGTGAATAATTTTTTTTTTGCTGTTTTCTCTGAGGAGTTGGTATTAAGATATGACCTTTCAAGGGTAGGAGCAGAATTTAGTCTAGAAACACTTTTAGATTATTAAATAAAACAAACTTTGTTTTAGTATTAAGAGTGGAAAATAGGGATGTGATTAGAGTTATAATCCAGGTTATTGTGATGTTATGCTACACACATACATTTCTACTAAAGATCATGTTTCAACAGCTGTGGTGTTCCTAAGGCTTGTCGTTTTCTAAATGAACGATATGAATAGCATTTTTGATACAGTACATTACCTCCTCTCACATATATAGCTATTCTCATTCAATGCTGCCGTCTATATGTAGAAATTGTTTGCATGCCACAAGTCTGCACTCTCACTTACCCATGATTATCATGGATCCACTACGATTTCATCATGAGATATCCCACTAGTAATAGAAGTGCGACACAACTTCCTGATGCATGTGGCTCCCTCTATCCAATTCTTCCAAACTACCACTTCAAGACATGTTTTGGGCTCTATTCACATGATTTTTCCTTATTAATATGATACGAAGTGAAAGGATCATTTCTAAATTTTACTACTGTTTACATTTTTATAGTTTTCAAAATTTTATCATCTCATGATAAATGCTGAAGTTATTGTGATCACTTCAGTGATTATACCACTTGCTCTTACCACACACAAGCTTCAGGTTTGGGGAACTCCACTGAGGAATTTTCAGCCTTTATTCATCAGGAGATTGTTTGTTATCTAAGTCGACCTTCTTCTTCTGATAGTGATTGACTTCCTCTGTTACATGCTGAACCTGTTTGTAATGACGAGGATTTTGACAGACTTTTTCCCACTCCTATTATGCTGTGCCTTCCTGTGCCTCTCCTGTGGAATCTGCCAGGTCTAATTCAGCCTTTTTTAGATAAGGTTTCTTAGGTATATTCTGTTTTATCCATTTCCCCAATTTCCTATAATCTTATTCTTTCCTAATTACATAACTAACACTCCTTACACTCATTATTTTGTTTACTTCATTCTCCTGATGTAGGGTTTCATGCTGAGCAATTTGTTTCTCAGTTGTGAGCTGGTGCTAGCATGGCTCACCCTTCATAGGCCACAGATTAGTTTGTCTTGTCTAACCATCAGGCAGATTACCACTTTCTTGATTCTCAACAGTTAGAGTCACTACTGCCAGTTTGGGGTATGACCCTGACAGTTCTCTCTATTTATCCCAAGCCTAGTTTTTCTGCCTTTGTCTTGCCCTTATGACTCTCCTATGGTACTTGTGTACCATATACCTTTTTTAGACACTCTACCATTCTCCTGGGGGATTTTTGGGGGATACCTTCTCCCTCATTACCTCCACATTGGTGTGATTGTCTTCCTTGGCTATCTCTCTCTCTCCACACATACTTTCTTTGCTGTTGGAACCTTCTGGGGAGGGATGCTGTATTGTCCCAGGTTTGTTCACTATCATCTTACCTTCAGGACTTGCGGATGGCTCCATTTCTCCAACCCCCTCATTTTTGGGGATATTCCTGAAACTCTGTGAGGCAACGTTTGACCCTTTCATCTTTGGTTACTCGTTTGTCTCAACCTGAGCCCTTGCAAATCCCTGTTCTTTTTCCATGTCCAACACCCTCCTGTCCTTTACTTGTTCTTCCCACTAGGGGTTCCACCATTACTTGTTTTTATTGACGTAGGTTTCATCATCACCAGCGGTACCGGTGACTTTCCTGTGGGTTCTGGGCCGGTGGGGGCTCGTTTGACTGATTTTGCCCAAATATGGCAAGAATTCATTTCTAATCATTGGGTTCTTCAGATCTTTTCAGAAGGACTTGTCATCCAATTTCGTTCCTCAACCTCGTTGTCTCCCATACCCATATCCTTTATTTTACCTTGGAATTCTATTGCTAATCAATGTCTGTCTGAGGTGGTCCAGGCTCTTCTATCACAGAGAGCTGTCAAGCCTGTCAGCTATTCTTCCCAGACTGTTTGTGGCCCCAAGAAGACTGGGGACTGGCTTACTGTGATTGATCTGTCCTGCCTCAATCAATTTCTGGATCTTCCCCATTTTACAATGGAGACTTTTCTCACACTATGGTGGGCTTTTTCTTTGGGATTGTGGATGACCAAGGTAGATGTATTGAATGCCTATCTACACATTCTTATTTCTCCTCAGTGCAGATGCTATCTTTGGTTTGTCCATCATGGGGTTATGTACCAATTTTGCACCTTGCTCTTCAGGCTTATTTTGGCTCCGTATGTGTTTTGTGGTCAATGCTTTTGCTCAACTTACACATGCTTGGGTGTTGTGCTTACACCACTACATGGATGACTGGCTTCTGTTAGCTCATTCCGAAATAGTGTATTCCCATCAAATTCGTCTTCTTCTTTCAGAAGCTGCTCATGTTGGTTGTATTATTAAGTAGGAGAAGTCTTTCCTGTCCCCTACCCAATATTTTATCCAGTTGGAGGTCTTTTTCAATTCACTCCTCAGTTGTGTTCAATCTTCTGCTCTTCAACTCCATTCAGTGGAGATTTTGGTTCTCTGTTCCCTCGCTGCTCCTTCTCTTACTGCTCACAAGGCTCTATGCCTTCTACGGAAGGTTTTTTCCCCCTTGGGTCATGCATATATGTGGTCTCTTCAGTTAACTCTGCACAACCAATGAAATCTCCCTCAGGATCCCTTAGATTCTCCCAGTTCCCTTCCTCCTTTCCTCATAGACAATCTGCATTGGTGGTTGAACAAGGCCAACATGTTGTTGGGTGTATTGCTTCCTCCTCCCTTCCATTTTTCCTGGTGCCATCTTGTGTTTACCTCTTCTATTCTCTCCATGTTGTTATGTTCCCTCCAGATTTGTAGTCCTCCTCATCAAGTGGTCCTTTTGGATTGAAATGTCAGTGTGGATATTCTCTACCTTAATTTACCTCCATTTGAACCTTTGTCCTTCTGCTCTTTGTTTTACTTTTCCCTTAATATCTATTTCCTGTGGGTGTCATCAGTCTGATATTTCTGCCATTTAAGCTATTCTTCAAGCAGGCATGCAGACTACTATTCATACATTCATCTCCCACTATTTGCATCTGGTGGCTGTTTCTTTTTTGTTGGGATACTGTCGCCATCCTTCAAACTTTGGTAAGACTGTGACAAATTATCATTTTTATATTACTTTTTTCAGGGGCATGTCCCTTATTTTACTGTTAGGATCCCACTCTGTGGTGAGTGTTGCCTGTCTATGTATACTTAATGCATCACAAATCTTCATTGTATGCCCAGGTTGCTATCATAAAATATATTCCCATGGCATATAATGCACACTGTTGAGATGGGGTGTTCCACAAGATTGCTCGTAGGTTTTTCCCTTGTTATATATTTGATTCATAAATATACTCATTCTATACTGTAATAACCCATGGACTTACATAGGTAAGTGGGAGTGCAAGGCTCATGACATGTGAGAAACTATTTGCACATAGAGTGCAGCACTGAACGAGAATAGTTATATATGTGAGAGGAGGTAAGTACCTATCAGAAATAGATTTTCATAAAAGAAAAATTATAACTTTAATTAATAATTTATGAATTATAACCCCCTGCAAGCTTGAGAGCTTTGGTATTGAGTGAAAAGGCTCATCGACTATGGTGCAGAACTAGTAAGGTAAGGTTAGAATCTTATTATACATATACTCCTCTTGTTACTGGAACTGCATTTAAGTAGTGATGTGATGTAAGTTCTTACATTATTATTGTGATGTTATGTGAAACTCGTATAATATGTCATTCTAAGTAGTGATTAATCTTTTAAAAATTTAAAGGTTGATAGTAGTTCATGTTTTTAAGTTTTTTTATGTTACTGAAATTAATTGAAAAATGACAAATATCAAAGGATTATTTTATAAATTTAAACATTAATTTTTTAAAGTATGAATATCAAACATTTAGAAATATGATTTAAAATATTTAAACTTGTAATAACTCACAAGGTAATGGCAAAATAAAATTAGCTAGTTAACACATCTTTGAAGTTACCAAAACTTCCATTTAACATTATAATGTATCCAAAATAAACTTTTATAAATTGAAAAGGTTCTTGTAGTTATTTTAAGTACTAAAACTATTAATAAATGCAAATTTCCTACCATCACCCCCTCCCTGCTGCACACATACATACATACAGTATATACATACTAGTTTATCACATAAACTGTCACACACATCAACAGTTGACATAATTTTCTTTTAAAACAAATATCAAAGATAGTAAACAAGAAAAGACACCCTCAGGTATTTTGCATAACTTCTTAAGCAACTGGAAGTCGACTCTAATACTTTATTAGTTAGCATGATGTTCTTTATCATTAGTGTAAGTTGTGATATCTGCCTGGAATAGTATTATATCATAGCCTTCATGTGTAAATACAGGGAACAAAATATCCGGGTTTGCATCACAGTTTGCAAATCAAAACAATCTCCATTGCGAATCACTTTTCTCTTTGCTTAGCATAATGTGCGAATCATTCCTTTCTCTTGTATGTTGTCTTCAAGACTTCCCACAGCACGGTGAAAGTGCTGTAATGTTTCAGTTTTATATACCAACTAGACTAGACTACGTATGTACAGGACATACACTGAACATTTAGCATTGAGTCAGTAACAGACTCTCTGAAACCAGGCTCAGTCTGATGGACCAACCATGTGACCATTTTTATTTGTATATAGTTTTAATATTATAACTTTTAATACAGTAAGTGTGCCTTTACAAAATTTAGCAGACTTTTAGTAAACACGAAAAATCATTTTTTTAATGAAGTATTTTTACTAAAGATTTGTTCGTAAATATACTTTTTTTTTTTACCAGTCCAAATGCAAAGTTATTTTCCTGTTAAGATTAAAAATACTTTTCTTCATTTAAAAAATCTAAAATGTCATTTATGTAATCTCTAAAATCTCCTAAATACATTTTAAACGTTTTTTTAATGTAAAACTTGATATTTTATCTATTATTTTCTCTACCATAACCCTATACAAGATTGGTCAATTTGACAGACCTTGTATCAACCTGAAAAAAATCTAAATAAATCTAAATTATCTTTTTGTCTTTCTAGAATGACTTCATATTGTAACATTTGATGACTCTGTAACCAAATGAATTGAAGGCTATGAAAATTATGCTAAGCCTGAGCGATGACAATATTATAATGAGTAATTTGTATTAAATTTTGTACTTCTTGGAGGGTGGTAAATAAATTAGAGAAGAGGGGATGCCTGAAGAAAGAATGTCACATTTCTCCCACTAGGGAGACTTATAGAATTAAGATTTTAAAACTTTTATATTATTAAAATATGGATTATTAGCTATGATTTTATGCTATACCAATTGGTGTAACATGAACAAAAAGTACTTTAATTAAATGTTGAATGCTACTCATTAAAAACCTTGATATGTAAGGGATGCCCATGGGTGGGGGGGGGGGGTAATTGCTGCTGAAAAGTCACTAGACATTTTCTTCTTCAAAAAGTCAAGGATACCATGTTGTGAAGAGAGTGATAAGGTCTCGCCAAAAAAAAAAAAAGAAATAAACTAGATTAATTTTAGTAAAAACGTAAATTTGTGG
>NW_013666089.1:446692-481998 GCF_000517525.1 Limulus polyphemus
AAAGTACAAGGATACCATGTTGTTGAAGTAGAGTAGATAAGGTACTCGCCAAAAACAAAAAAAAAAAAGAAATAAACTAGATTATTTTGAAAAACGATTTGTGGCAATCTTCTTCAATTGCAATATCTTCAAGTCATTTCTTTCTCTGGTTAATTGATTGCAGAGGTATTTCTTGCAGTTTTGAAGTTTTACATTATATACCAGGAAGTATTTTGTTCATTACAATGCCATGTGTGGTACAATTAACTATTATGGTTTGAAGCTGAATAAAAGTGTTATTAGAATAAAATCGTACTAATTATTTATTTTTATTAGTGGATGTCTTTACAAAGAGTTAAGACTTTTATTGCTGGATTTAGTTACCATAATGTGTTAAAATGATGAATGTTAAAAAGATGCTAAGCAATATTTGCTAATTCCTAATCAAATTCAGTATTGATTAGCAGTTTCGGTTAATTAAATCCACGAAATTATTTTGTCCCTTGAGATATGTACAGTTTTTATTTTTATATTAATTTTATGCTATCACTTAGTTGCCTTGAAAACATCCTGACCCCAATAAACAATAAATAGATTTGGCAGACTGATGTGTTTATAACAAATGGACTAAAACCAAGAAAGATATATTATGTCAAATGATAATATATTTTATTTACAGAGATTAATATGCATATGTTTTTTTAAATCAATGTACAGAAGAAAACATATTTATGCTTCAGATAAGGTAGTTTGCTGTGTTGCTTTTGATCTAGAACTCTGGCTTTCATTTAAGTGTGAGAAAAGTTCCTTTCAAGTTCTTTGCCAATTACTAAAGAAAGCCTACTAAAACTGACAACACATGAATATGGTTAATGTACATGTGATATGATGTACCCTTTTAATTCTTAAATTGCTAAGGGAATAGATATAGAATGCAATGTTAAAAATATGATAGTGCCTATAATGATGTGGTATACCAAATAAGTTAATTATAAGCATGTTTTTCACCAGCTTGAGAAAGGTGTATATACCATGACAAATAAACATGTTACAAGTAAAGTGCTATAAAACAAACAACTAAATGATTATATGGAAGCTTATGTTTTGATAGAATTTCGAGTTACTGTATCTTTACAGTATGCTATGGTATTCAATTCTGTAGTTCTATTAAAAATATCTTTCTTCTTTTATATCTCAAAATAATGAATGACCTATCGTGGATTATATATATATATATATATTATGCTTAATATATGTACCATAGTTGTCTAGTTGCTATGACTGTTCTGTTATATGGTGTAGAGGTTGTCTGAGCCATTATGTATGATATATGCTAGGCCTGACTCATCACTGAGTGTAAATGTTATGGCTGGTCCTCCATGAAATAGTTGAAGCTTCAAATACAGCTGTGCAAAGAATGTTATCCTCCACTACACTTAATGAGCACATTTTACCACATGTTGCAGGTTACTAGCATCTGTGTACTTGACCACAGTAAAGACAATATAAAGGAAAATACTTTTGTTATGACAGAAAGAGGGGAAAAAAATCCATATTTATCTTATAGCTAAATTATTGCTTATACTTTGTATTGTATATTTATACAATGCATACAGTATTCTTTATTTTGTTTTTATTGCGAGGGTCCAGACATGGCCTTATGATTAGCATGTTCAGACTGAAAATCCAAAGGTCTATGGTTCTTGACTCATTATAGCAAAAATAAGCTCAGCACTGGAGCTGTTGGTGTGCTCTAAGATAAACAGTAAAATCCCAGTATTTGATCAGAAAAATGCTGCCCACAAGTTTGCAGTGAATGTTTCTGACTAATTGCCTCACTACCAGTTTATTAGTTCAAAATTAGGGATAGCAAAGCACAGATTGTCCTTGTATAGCTTTGCATAAAATTTTGAAACAAACTCATCACTAGACATTGCAAGTTGACATTTTACAATAATTTTTTAAAAATTAAACAAGGAACATTTATGGCATTATCTGTTATAGCCACTTGTTTATATTTTACTACTAACTGTATTACATCAAGGCATTTAATTACCCAGATCTGCACAGCCTCGAGAAGATAATTATATAAAAATTCAACATTTTTTATTATAGATATATCTGCCAACAAATACATGATCATGGCAGCAAAACTGCAATGAATAAAACAATATAAAATTATAAAATTTATAGAAAACTATTAAAATGTCTGCAGTTATAACACGAGCATTGGGGATATTCCAAGTATCAGACATAATGAAAACAACAGATACTAAACTAGAAAATAAATTACAGATATATAAGGGTTACTAGAACTCACAACATCCGAGATCCAATTACCACTCACTGCCTGTAGTTGGTTTTGGGTATGATAGGTACTCTTAAAGACATAGAAATAGTAATGTAATATCATCAAGTATTTTCAATTTATATAAAAAAATATTATCCAGCTTTCTACCTGGAATGCTTACATCTTTCTTTATAAGTCACTGTTGTTAAAACCAGGTCAGTTATTTTGTAGTCAGTTGATATGCAGATAATTCTTCTCTGGAATCCAGACTCTGAAGGGAGTAGTTGTGATGAGAACCATCAACCCCCAACCAGAAAGAGAAGCATCACTGGAAAGATATAAGTTGGGCCATGTTGAGGGAGTGGTATATCCTGGGATGGGTTTAAGCGATTGACCCACCACAAAGGGTGATGTATACAGGAAGGTAAAGACAGAAGAGTGGATAAGGGAATGCAAGACATCTTCCAATGATCTACCAGAACCATTGAAGTAAACGTGTATGACCGAGAGAAATCGGGGCTCCTAGAGAAACAAGAATCCAAAATTTAAGAGAAAAGTGTCTTGTGTGTCAAAATCTCCATGGCATGAATATGTGTGGGAGAGGATTAAACCCCTTCTGTACAATTTAAAAAACCCTTAAGTGGACAAGAAAATGAGTGAGTCAAAATGGATTTGGAAAGCTAGACCAACCAGCCCAGGTGAGAGGCCTCCAAAATAAGAGTGGAGGTAAAAATCAACAGGTGAAGCCAGACAACTTATAATAATGGAAATGAAGACCCATAGGATGCATGTACTGAGCAAAGGAACACATGATCCAGCTGAAAACATAAGGGGCCATAGCTAAGCTGAAGGGAAGGGCACTGAACTGGAGAGACTTGATCATTGCATGGCCATCTGCAAAATATTTTCCATGGGGTGGGGGGCAAAGTAGTGGGAAATTGTGAATTGAATAAAAAATCCATATACATATGCTGAACGAATAAAGAAAAAATAGTTTCTCATTTTCCATGTGAAGGCAAGTGCCCCCTCTTGCCACCCCTTGCGGATACCCATGGATCATTGATGGCAAACTAGAGGAATGAGAGGATGTTGGACAAATTAAAATGTGCATAAAGGAATTTGAAACTTCTATCTTGGTTAAACATAGCCCAAGAGAGAGGGCCCAACATAGTATTAGGCTTTTTAAAATAACATAATTTATACAAAAACATAAGTGGAAACCACAAAGCAAATAAATTTTCAAATCCATACAAAATATAGAAATTGCTGTTGTTGCCATAGGAAGAATCATGAAGTGAAGACAAGAGGTCCAGTACATGTACATTAAAACATTTTAATCATTATAAAGACATTATGTCAACCCACCAGTGCTTGCATTATGGTCATAAATGCTGAGCTGACACGCTACTGTTGATATAAATAGTCAAATGAGCAATTTTGAAGGTCAGAATGTAATATCTTTAACAAAACATATGTCTTATATGTATAGCTGACCCACACAAGCAGTACTTCTGAAAATTTCTTCAGAGAACAGTGATTCTCAAGTCTGAGTCAAAGCAGAGGCATTGCTAGGTGTTTAAAAGATTTAGAGTTCAAGACCATAGGCACACAAATTTTTGGCACTTCTGTATGATATTGATCATGATTTTTGTTCTGATTTTTCAAGACACCAACTGGGGACTTGGGGCACTGTTAAATCAAAGCCAGGAAATAAGTGACTTATGTCTGAGTCTTGGATTTGAATAACAGGCAAAAGCATAAAATTACTTGATATGATGCAACAAATGGATCCTACCTTTAGTGAACTGTATGAAAAAATGTAATTTGAGGGTTAAAATATTCAGCACCTTGAACTTGTTTTCCAGCAGGAGCTCTAAAATAGTGAGCCACTGAAACCTCCAAAGTAGGTCACAAAGGATGCAACAAATTTCTATTTTTTTGTAAATACTAATTTATTCAAAGTGAGTTGCTTCATATTCTCACTCTTTTTTGCTGTCTGACTGTGGTACAGTAAAATATATTTTTTTTAGATTGTTTCAGTTTTTTTAACAAAGCTACACATAGACATCCCTGATTTCAAACTGGTAAACTAGAGAGATGGCAGCTGGTCAACAAGACCCAAAACTTGGGCTATTTTTGTCTGACCAGGTAGTGGAATTTTAATTTAACAATCAGTCTTCTAGTACAATCACAGCTCCAAAGTATAATGCATATTTAGTGGCAATGAGATGCAAACCAAGAACCCTCAGATTCATAGTCTAGGCAAGCTAAGCATTAAGGTATTACTAGCCCTATTTGTAAGCATTATAAACGTTTTATGATTGAATGTTTAAGAATAATGGAACAACTCAAAATAAGTGATAAATGGCATTGTTGTACTAGCATTTTATTCTAGAACTGCAGTTATTCTATGTTGATTCTTAGTTACCTGACAAGTGGGGGGTGTTGATTATTTGCAAAAGGGAATCCTAGACTGAAAAGGTTTGAACACCTCGCTGTTTTGTAATGGTGTTTATATAGTCAAAAAAAACAAAACAAAAGACATTTATAAAGTCTCTTAAACCTCAGTATTTGCAAATATATTGAGAAAATGAAAACACCTGATGGCCCTTTCATTTTGTATGTTTCACTCAAAAAGTAGTATTTGTTTTTCTCCATAGTTTTAGATCTTTAGTACTTGTTTGAATCAGATGTGGATGTGTCAACAGAATAATTGATATTAATCATGTGTTATTTTGACATAACATGTTGGTTTATTATTTTTAGATTTTTCATAAATCATTTAACTTTCTAAACATCCAAGCTTCAAGCAAAGGATAATATTGTTATGTCTCCGTTTGTTACTTAATTTCCCGTAACTTCGTTCCGACGAAACTTTAGCGACACAACTCCTTACTTAATAAAACTGGTTTATTCTTTTCAAATACAACTTTACAATACACTTATTTTCAACAGTTGCTCTATAACAACGAACGTGCTCAACTGCAACAATACTATCTGACTGCAGTTCAATTACTCACTACTTACACATTGTCCCGTCACGTTATCATCATCTTATATATACCAGACTACCCTATATCTAGTAATCTCTCGACAATTCCCGAAGGTTCGAGAGAAGGAGTGGCGTGATACTAGTCATGTGACCTCGCTGACGCAACAATATATTAACTGTTTCAGCATATTTTAAATATTAAATTGTTCTGGTATTTTGCAGTTATGGATTAATTATTCTGCTCATTGGAGTTATTGAAATGTCCTAACAGTTTGCATTTATAAATGGATTATACACTTAAAGAAGGAAAAAAATTGCTTTCTTTCATTAGCTTTGTAATTTTTTACTTTAAAGTGTTTATAGCCAGTCAAGTTCATTAATTTTTTTTATGCTTGGAGTTGATATGAAAGTGAAGCATTTCTCTCTGATCCTAGTGTGGGGATTTGGAATCCTTTTCGTTACCCTCATTAGTTGTTGCTCTTTGGTTGGTGTTATTTTGCTGCCATTACTGAACAAGAATGTATACCAAACATTGTTGATGTTGTTTGAAGGATTAGCCGTGGGTAGTTTGCTGGGAAGTGCTGTCTTCCACTTGATTCCTCAGGTAAGTGCACTTTCTTTGGGTTTTGTTAGCTATTCTCAGGTATTAATTAACTCTACAAGTGGAAATTTTGCATACTCTGTTGGATATAGAATTAATGTAGTTCTCCCAAGTGACATTAATATACCATCAACTTCTCAAGTAACATGCTACTCAAAGTAAGTAAGTTGGTTTGTGCATTACTTTGCTTATGTAGTTGTAAAACTTATTATTTTTGTTACTTTTGATGTACACAAATATTTTTTTTCCCTCTTTATTACTGAGTGTACAGATAAACAGTAATGTGTTGTAAACCAGAATGAATAAGTCAGTTTTTGTTTTTTGAGATGATTTTATAGAGATCTGATTATACTGGAATTTCAGTTTTTAGGAATTGGTGACAGAACGTTTTTATAATTATTCATATAGACAGTTGGTGTTCTTTTACTTATTATTTTTAACTTGTTTATGTATCTTTAAATGATCATTTTTTGTTTTTGGATATTCACCATTTGTAAACTGTTTGAATCTAAAGATGAAACAATTTTTTATACTTTTCAAATAATACCATTCTCCATTTTTCTTTAAAATTAATTTTGTTAAATTAATCTCATTGATTATAATGTTGAAAATTAATTTGAATATTTTTTAGAATTAATTGTGCTACTTATGAAGATTGTTTTGTATTGTTAGCTTAATGTATTGATTTAAGACTAATGTAAATCTCCTAAGCTGGTCAAATCTTATGGTATATTACTGATATTATGTCCAGGAATATTGTTAAAAGTAAGGGTACCCAACTGATGATTCAGTGCATTCTAGTTATTAATGGTTCTTAGTTTGCTTTGTATTGATTTATTATGTTACATACTTCTTGTCAATTTTTGATCAAACATTGTGTTAGATGCTTTCATGCTTTCAGCATTGCAAGTGGACACTCTTAAAGCCCTGTTAGTTATAAAATTAATAAGAATTTCCTTAAGTGACACATCTCAGTTATCCATGTTTCAAGTGAACATTTTTCATGCACTAGAACTATTAGAATCACTGATAATTTTCTCAACTGAAGAGTGTAAGATAATATCAATTTTGTAAGTTGACATTTTTCATGCTTTGTTAGATATAATTGAAATACCAGTACTTTGTGT
Source organism: Limulus polyphemus (assembly GCF_000517525.1). Taxonomy (NCBI): domain Eukaryota; kingdom Metazoa; phylum Arthropoda; class Merostomata; order Xiphosura; family Limulidae; genus Limulus; species Limulus polyphemus. The sequence goes on from NW_013666089.1 coordinate 453,682, forward strand.
AGATGGCATGCCTTTAGTAGACTCATTTTATGATCTGTCTGGTACAGGATGAGTTAGTAATGCTACTCATTCTTTAATTTACCTTAAAAGAATAGAGGACCAAGCAGTGAAAAGAAAGAGATCAAAAATGTTAATCATTTAATCCTTTTATATTTTCATAAATTATTAAGAAATATTTGATAGTCATTTGTATGTTATTGATATTATTAAATGTTCATCTCAGTCTTCAACCTATGATACAGTTAGTCACGGAGCATTCCAAACATTCCCCGTTTAGTAACAGATTAATGTTATTTGTATTCTAAAACAGATTTTTATAAATTTTACTTTTTATTTCGTTTGAAAGAGCATCTATTTTTTCAGGTATTATTATGCAATATTTACATACATGATAAATTCTAAAAAATAACCACTAATAGGTAACAGAATGTTTTATATACTCCTGAAAACCAAGTAATGATCGAACTAAAATTACATTTACCTTTTTTTGATTGTTAAGTACTAACAAGTTATGCTATTACATTGTAACATATACAGATTATTTCTGTGTTTGTAGATGTAAATTAAAATAACCTATTATTCCTGAAGAAAATTTTGGTGAAAAATATACTTTTTTTTCTCTTCTGAAAATACTTTTACTATCAAAGAAAAACAAAACTAGTGTTGTGTTACAGGCTTTCAATTTGCTTGGTGAAAACAATGAACATGATTACTTGTGGAAATCAATCATAATATTTGGTGGAATCTACCTTTTCTTCTTGAGTGAACGATTTATGAAGATCATCATACAGGTGAAAAAGGTACATGTATATGTGTGAATAATACTAATGGAATTATTACACTGAATAGGCAGTAGTAAAAGCTATACATTAAATTGTTTGTGGTAAGCTTAAGAAATCTGCATTGAGATACATCAACAGCATATAAGTAGCTGAAAAATTAGTGATGAATAATATAGAATGTGATCTGAATTCATTTTCCCTTTAGGTGTGAAGAAATATATCTAGTATATGGATTTTTTGTGTTTGTGTGAATAGGCTTATCAGATCTTAGGTTTGAAAGAAGTGTGCCTATAATACTTTCAGTTGATTAAAGTGTTTGGAAACACTATTTTTACTTTGATGGAAAGACAAAAGAAAAATCAAATTTTTCGAAAACAGTGATTGTATGTACTCTGAAGCAAGAGTTGAAAACAAGAAAGCTTCAAATTGTTTGTATATTGATTGAAATTTTGTTTCTAAATATGGTTTCCAAGTTTATACCTCACCTGCTTATGAGATTTGAATGTCACTAGCCATGAGTTACCTCTCACCTAAAAAAATGTGTTTAACATGAACTGTGTTAGTGCATGATGTCATCTTCCTGTGAAAATAGCCCTCCACAAACAGAACGGCAACACAACCTCCTTGCACAGTAGCTCCCCCTAAGTAATTTTGTTTGAATTAACTTCATTATTTTCCTTAGTGTTGTGTAGAATGGATATGTTCTAAAAATTTTAATCAGTTACTTGAAGTTTGGGAGTGTTTACAACTGAATTAATTTTGTTCAAGTTTACTTTGTTTAGAGTTTGTGTTTCATATAACCATCATGGTTTCTAAAAAAAAAAACAATTTGATGATTACCCAACATTATAATATTTTAAATGATGATAACTTCCAGTTCATTCCTTGGTAGTGTGGATGTTTCTAACAAGAGACCTGCGTCTAGTGGTTACTGGTGACTCATTGTCTCTGTTTTCATCTGATAGATAGGTTATTCAGGTTTTTACACACGAGTTAAATCTCCACCTCTCTTTACCACCTACCCATATCCTTTCTTCCTCCTTCTGTTCCCCCTTTTCTTCATTGTCTTGAGTATGTACTCTCAGATCTCTTAGCCAAGAATGCCAATGAGAGGGTGTTTAGCCCACACCTGGTTATTCCTCTCATATTTTTGTGGTTTTTCAAGAAAGCTAGAAACTAGTATCGACCTATCCTCTCTCAGCTAGTTTTGTATTGTCTCTCAGCTCTGTATGGAGGGTTTCTTTTCTTACTGGTGGTTCTTTTCACCTGGACTGTAGATGATCAAGATCATCTTTTAGACACCATCTTACATATTCTGAATGCACTGTACTCCAGACATTTTCTTTGTTTTGTCCATCGGATTGGATTTTTCAGTACTGTGTTCTTCTTCTTGGCATTGTATCTGCCCTTTATCTCCTTAATTGAGTCATGGGGGCATTCGCATATCTTGTTCACAGACTGGGGCGGAGGTTTCATTATTACATGGATGTTTGATCTCTCCTCACCCTTTCTCAAGAGAACTTCTCTCACATCTTCATTATTTTGCAGGAGGCTGCTTGGCTAGGCTAGCTTGTCAAGCTTTCCAAACCTTTTCCTATGACTGCTCTATTTTTTGTACATCTACGTGTGTTTTCAACTCCCATCCCACTTGAGCTCAGCCTTCACCACTTTGTTTAAGAGCAATAGAATGTTTTGTCACTAAGGTTTGTGCTTTTCTTTTACACCCTGTAAATGAGGTTATTTTTCTTTTAAGAGCTCTGGCTTCCTTTGAACTACTCGTTCATTTAGGCTGCATATACATATCCTCTTCCAGTGGAAATTGTCAGACCAGTGGAATCTTTCTCAAGATCTGTTGTCCTCAGTTTGGGGCTTCCATTCTCCTTTTCTCAAGGTTTTATCTTGGCAGCTCAAATGTGCCAACTATATGGTAGGTATCCTCCTTGCCACCCTGACTGAGTTTCTATTTCTTCCTCAATGCCTCACTGTCAGGGTTGGGAAGGTATCTCCAAATGACTACATGAATGTGGACATGTGGGCTCCAGAGGATTGTTCATTGCACATCAACATTCTTGAACTTATTACCATCCAATAAAGCTTATCCTGTTTCCTCCCTCTACTGTTGGATTGGCTGCTTTGAAAATTCCACAATATTTTCGTATATCAACTATCAGAGGGTACCTGTTCTAGGACTCTGTTTACATGAAATAGACATGGTATTTTATACTTATTCTCATTGGGTTCATCTCACAGCTTTTCATGTTCCATAAGTCTGAACTTGATGGTTGATCACCTCTCTCAGCCAGACAGGTTTCTAATTATGGAGTAGCCTCATCTTCCTCAGGTTTTTCATTGGGTTCAATTTCAGTTGGGCAAACCTCTCATCAGTGCCTTTGCTATTCTCAACACCAAACTTTTCCTCTTTGGGTCCCTAGTTCTTTATCCTTTGGCTCTGATGGTCGATGTTCTCAGTTCGGGCTGGTCTTACCTTTTTCTGTATGCCTATTTCTCTTGTCTCCTTGTTTTGATATGCAGTATTCCTTTTCAGATCCTGTTTGTGGTGCCTGTTTGGCTGGCACAACCCCAATTTCCTTTACTTCATCAACTGATGATCAGGTACCCTCTTTCTCTGCCTCATTCCCACACTCTTTCTCCAACCATGTCTTTCACCTAGCGGTGTTGTCACTTCAACTTCACATGTAGGATTTGTCCAGCCCATTGCCTGCAATGCTGGACTCTCCATCTGTGCAGCCTTTTACTTATCCCATTCCTATCATCCTTCATCTCTGTCTGCCTATCAACAGAAGTGCCAAGATTTTCAATGTTGATCCATCAGCCTTTTTCTTCCAGGCTGTCATACTGTGTTTCACTTTTCGGCTCTTTTCACATGATTGTTCAACCATGGATTGTTGATTTCCATTCCTGCCGGTTCTTGGGTGCCTTTATCAACTACAATTTGCCTTTACCATTACTGTCAGGTTTATCCTATCATCTCCACTTTGTTCTGATCTTTCCTTTTTCACTGACCAACTCGACCTACTCCCATGACTGACTGGGACCTTGACGTGGTTTTATACATTCTTCCATGTGCTCCATTTGAGCTGTTTGTTGCATGTTCATTATACCTTCTTTCTCTGAAGATATGTTTTCTTCTTCTTCTCATCTGTGGTTATCATCATTTGGATGTATGTGACATTGATGGTTCCTGCACTCTCTTTCACTGTATTTACTTACTTACTCTGTCCAGACTAGGCCTTTCTTGCTAAGACTTAGGCTGCTCAAGAAGGTAATCTTTTCACATTTTGTCACATTAGATTCATCTACTGTCTCACTCTCTTGCATCTAATTTTGACTGGCATGTGGATCAATCCAGACACATTCATCTCCCATTATCTTTGTTATCTAATTGTTTTGTCTTCTAGGGGATTTTGACTCCCTCCAATCTCTGTTTTTCAATAAAACTAGATACTGTCTTTGAGAAGGGTAAGTACATTTTCTTTGTCCTTATATAGGATTCCACCAAGTGGCTAGTGCTACCTTCCAGGATATTATTATTTTCCAAAATCCTCAGGCCATGGTTAACATAAAGTGCTCAACTCATCCACCCTAACTTTATCATTGCCCACTGTTGAGGTAGGGTTGTTCTGTACGACTAGTATAGGCATCCTTGTGGTATTAAAATTATTCAGTTGCCAAATCCAGACTGTATCATTCCATAGACTATCATGGAAAAATCCGGCACCAGGGAAGTTACTGTCCTATTCTTCGGCTCGCACTTGCAGGCTTTTAAAAATAGGGTTTTGTGGTCACATATTGCACTGTCTCCTGGAAAAGACCTTTCTGACTGGTGTTCAGTGGAAATCCAGGCACTTCTCCAAGTTTCTCCAACATGAATTCCCCCCCCCCCTCTTCAAGTGGAAAACAGGAGACCTTTGCCCCTTACCAGCTCCTAGCTGTTGGAATGGTGGACCTTGGAGAGTTCCTCACTGATTGTGTACAGCACAATAAAATTGGAAGTAGGATGGTGGTGGTGGCACTGTCTATATAATGCAGGGCAGCCTTCAAACAGCTAGTGTGCCCTTTCTGCAGAGGGAAGGGTTTGTCACTCCTGTCTTTTGTCTGGCAAGTTGAGTCAAGATGAGACATTGTATGGTCTGATCATGTCCTAACCACACTACACTTCTTGGCTCACTGACTACTTGTGTTTGAGAGCTCAATTGGTCATGATAAAATTGCACCCAGCCCTGCAACACTTGGTGTTATTTTGCCTTCCCCTCTGTTTCTTTTTTGGGGGAAGAGTACACCTGGTTGTGAAGAGAAGCTCATCTAGGATTAATGTTTGCACTAGCCCCTCCACTATTTCTTTGCGAGGTTCTACCTATTTTTTGTGCATAAGTACGTATTGTCTCAGAAGTTAAAGTTTTCCCTACCTAAAAATGTATTTCTGATAGATACCTCTGCATACTTTCCCAACCATCCTCCCAATATCTGGTGTACTTTCTTCTTGCCTCATCATTGAATGAATGAAGTTATTTTGAGTATAAGAAAGTTGTGTGGCCCTCATATAGGTGGAGGGCTATCATTGCATGATGATGTCATCATATACTAGTACAGTTCACATTGAACATGATTTTTAGGTGGGAGTTAGTTCAAAGATAGTGACATGAAAATCTCATAAGCAGATGTGCAAAGGATTTAGCTATTCTTTATGTGGAGGTGAGTATCTATCATAAATGCATTTTCAGATAAGGAAAATGTTAACTTCTGTAACTTTTGTTCATGAAAGAAAATAATTTTTAAAGAAATCATAAGAAGTTCCCAAGTCTTCAGAACTCCCCATTGAATGCCATTAGTCAATGTTACAGGAGTTCTGAGTAGAAACTTTCCAACAAAACCTTACTTTACTGCTCAAACCACTTTATTTATTGTACTGTGATTTGAAAAGTCTTAATTCTTGTTGTATCCAATCATACCTAAATTTAATTTATAGCTGTTTCCAAAGCCATGTTTTATTAGTATATGACTAAACCACTTAAAATGTCATAGGTATATGGCAACTAAAGCCAGTACAAAAAATAAGCAGAAAAATATGAGGGAAATGCTTAAAAGTAAAGAAGTGTATAATATGTTCTGTAGTTTCTTAGCCAAGATGAAACTGTTATTTGGGATGGGACAGAAAAGTTTGTATAAAATTGACAAATGCATTCAAGGCTGTGAAAAAATATAAAATTTCAGATTGAAAATTTTTTTTTATTTTGCAAATAAATGTTGGAAAATGATTAAATACCAATTCTAAAATATTTTGGAGTTTAAATTATTATAATGTAGTTAGAACCAATGTTTAAAATTGGCTTTAAAATTTGTGTCTCAAAATATAAGGTGGTAAACAAATATGAAAGCAAGGAAAGCCAATCGTATCTTCAGACTTCAATAATTTAGAATTAAGTTTTTTTTTATAATCTTGAACTTTGTACATGAAAATTTATCACACTCGCAAGTTATTATTTAATATTTAGAAACAACAAAAGATTTCATGTATCAGTCATCTTTTGCAATAATACTTTTATGCTTTCCTAGGCTTGTTATTTCAGACAATGCAGTATTGTTTTACATGTTGATAATGTTGGGGCCTGAAGTGTTGTATTCATAACTAAGTAGTTACTCAAATGCTTTCTAACTAACCAGTAACAACTGGTTTCATTTATTAGGCAGATGTGTATTTAGCCAAATTAAAAACCTAGAATTTTAAAAAATTCTCTAAGTAGCTTAAATTTAAATCAAACAAAATAAAAATTTGAATAAAATCAATTCATTTTGTAAAATAAAATTTTACAACTTTTATATTATAAAGTTTGAAAACCATTAGGGAATAAATAAAAATAAAATTGAAAGTCTATTCAGATAATATAGTATTAATGTGTTAACAAGTAACAATTTGTTTGATTTGGATGTATAGCCCTTTACATACCTCTAATAAATAATTATGCATGTAAACCATACAAACTGCTTATATTACATCAGTGTATTAGGTGTACTTTCTTTAATTGCTTCACTCTTCCCAGCAACACTGATGAGCTATTAATTTGGTGAAATTAGCCTGTTGCATTAGGAGTAACAAATCAATGAATAGATTAAGCCTTTTCTTCATCCTTTTTCCACTGAAATTCATGGTATTGGTAAAGAAAAGAAATTAACAGACAAATAACAAGAATATTTAACTGTTAGCCACACTAATGTTTTCTTTTAATTTTACAGTGATGTGATGGTACGATACCAGGAAATATTTTAAATGTTAGCTGTGTAACACTGTAACCAAATATTCAGTATTTTTTACGTGGAAAAAGAGATTTCCATTCTAATTTTATAGTATTTTGGTTAATCAATGTGATTGATATGAAAATGAAAATACCTAAAAAAGATTTCAAAATTATAATTAAAAGTGTATTCATTCATAAACAGAATGCATGTTTCTTCTTTCTTTCAAAAGTTGCTACTTATACAGTCATTCCACTTGCATTTTCACTTGTTTTAGACATAGACAATACAAAAACATCTCTCTAAGGAGAATTTTAACTTGTAAACATTGAAAAATTGATTCTGTGAGAAGTCTATGTTATAAGATGTCGGTGTCCTAAACAATTCTAACTTTGATAAAAACAAATGTATAAAGTCTAGACACATTGTTAGAGTGGGTGTGGAAAAAGACAAAGCGTGAATGAAAATTTACCATGGCAGTGTTCATATTGTTATATCAGCTCAGTGGTAATATTATCAGTTACTGGCTGAGGCCTCGACTGAATTGCTATAGACTCCATCTATGTTGATTTCAGAAAACATATAAAAAGCTCTTATGGTGATTAATAGTCTAGTCAAATAAAATTAGACATTTAATGTTTCTTTTTGATACTATATTGTAGTGTAAGGATATATGCCTGCTATTAATTTCTAAAAAATGGTGGGTGGGGGGTGGTTGTCTAGATCCCTCCCATAGATCTGAGAATGCTTGTAAAACATTAAAGAATAGTTAATAATTTCTGGAAAAATTGGAGGTTTGATCTCTTTTCTAGATTCATGCATTATACAACATTTAAAAATAGTTTTAATTTCTGGAAAATAGTGGAGGGGAGTAGGGGGTCCAACTTCCCTTAGATCTGTGCTTGTACAATGTTAAAGAATAGAGATATTCAATTATAACTTATAAACATAACACAATGTAAAACAAGACCAGTAAACTTACACCTTATTTAACACTTAAGTAGCCAAAGAGTTGGCAGTGGGTGCTGCCAGCCAGTTTCTTTACCTGTAGTCAACAGGTTCAAAATTAATGACAATAGTAGACAATCTTAGTAGCTTTGCCAATAACAAAGACAGGTTAAGTAAGTTTGATGGCAATGGGAATTGATTATGATACTCGTGACACTCTCCAACCCCCACCTGAATCATAAGGCTGTGCTAGGTCAAAGCTGAACAAACTTAAATTAAAAGAAGAACAACAACAACTTATAATGCTAAAGGGTATCATCATGGTCAGATAATAGATTGACCATTATGGAGTTTTATGCTTAACAACAAACAAATATAATGGCAATATTTTGATTACTTGGACAGTTGAATTATTGAAAATAGTAATAATTGGAAACTCTATTTTGATTAATTGGTTTTTAGAATAATATAAAACTGTAATAATCAGAACAACTAATTTTAATTAGTTGATTGTTAGAATAATATAAATGAGTAATGATCAGAACAAATAATTTTGATTTGTTGATTATATTTGAAATTATAATTAATCTGTTGTTGGAATAATGAAAAATGGTAATAATCTGAAACTTTGATTAATTAAGTGGTACTAATTGATATAATTGCTGCTTATAGGTAATTGATTAAATTGTTCAGTTCTAAATACAATAATATTATTTGTGACATAAAAAAAATCCCAATTTTCCATAGATGAATTTTAATAAGTTAATACTATCAGCAAAATAAAATAGCCTACAATTTTCCAAACTTTACCTAAACATCATCTTCACAGCAGTGTGTACTTTTTTAAAGTTTGTTTTAAACATGTCACAGATGATCTCTTCCACAGAGTAGATAAATAATTACATTCATTTCTAAGAAACTATTTGGCTGTTTGCAATAATTTTGAAATGAACAAAAGAATATTCCCTAATCATAACATGCAAAGCATGGGTATGAGAAACCTATTAAAACCTGTCCATTAAGCTATTTCTCTGAACAAACATGATGAGCTAAGGGCTACTGCAGTTATTAATAATTACATAGATCATTGCATGTTGTAAATGCTTTAACTTACTTTAAACACTTGGATAGTTTTGTTACATATTGATACTTTGAGAATTCAAATTCTGTGTCTTGGAAAAACAAAAACATTATATTTATACTGAAATATTGTGAAGAAACAAGTTCCCACCTGGACAGACTCATTACTAAATTGGCTTAGACAAATACAGTGGGGTGAAAGTGACATTGGTCAATAAACATTCAGTTATGTTTCTGAACATTTCTGGAAGAAAATATTTAAAACTTTTAGATTCAGTGCCTTTTTTCCAGGGTAGGTTGAGTTACTCCCAAAATTTTTTTTTTACCATAGTCCTTTTGAAGCATGTATTACAGTTGCAGCCTATTTATATATATATATAATTGACCACATAGTATTTTTTATAATATTCTAAATAATATAGAGTACAATGTAGAAACAAATTTATGTCATGTTTTTGTTTTTATACAATAATAAAATTATTAGTACTTTTAAGTTTTGTGCTATATTAATTTGTCAATTTTATTGTTAATTGAAAATCGATTACTACATGTACATTTGTAATTTATCATATGGTTAAAAGGTTGGCATGGCTAAATGGATAAATAATACTGATTTGAAAGTGTCTGCCCCATGATTAGAAAGTTGTGGGGATTAGAGATGTGCCAGTACCCGTCAACTTCCATCAGAACAAAAATTCAGGAAATAACTCCTTAAACCCAAGTGGATGCTGCTACTTTCTGGCCAAAAATCTCAATTTAGCCATCAGATGGTGACAGCATCTGATAAAGTTTGTCTCTCCTTGGCTGAAAACAAATCCAAACCATGTTATTATCCACCTTTTATAAATAGATTGGAAATTTTATAAGGTATGGTGATAATTATTAGGACATTGTGAAAATAAATCTGACAGAATGTGCTAAAAATTATGGGTTTAAAGAGTTAAGAGGTGTGGTGTTACAAACATAATGTATACAAAGTAAATTTATGGTTTATTTAGGACTGAAAAATATAGTTATGCAAAGTATAAATCATAAACATAAGACTATGTAAAAAAACAACAATAATTTAAACATTATTTCACACTGCAGTAGCCCAAGAAATGCTGGTGAATGCTATCAGCCACATGTCTTCCCTCCAGTTAGCAGTTCAAATTTGGGGATGGTGGAAAAGAGCCTTAATAATTTTGCCATGACTCAAAAACAAAGAAACAAATATAACCTCTCATGTCTGAAAGGTTGAGCATGTTTTGAAGGCAATAGTAATCAAGCCCTCTTATCATGAGGTAATCCTCCTAATCACCAGGTCATGCTGGCTCAAAGATGAACAAACTGAATTAATCAGAGAAATAATCATGGAAAATTGTAAGGATAATACTTCAGTTATTGGAATAATTGAAAACACTAATTTTGGTTAGTTGAATATCATAATGGCAATATTTGGATTATGTAGATAGTTGGACTAATCAAAAACAATAATAATCAGAAACACAAATTTTGATTAATCCATTATTTTCATAACATCAACTTAATTAAGGTTTCAATTACTATATAGTTGGAATAAATGAAAGCAGTAATTATCAGAAACACTATTTTCAAGTAATTGATTATTTTCATGAATTAATTAATTCAGTAGTAATTTTGATTAATTGATTATTTTACACAACACTAAATGATACTTGTAGTTAATCTGTTAATCAATTTAATCACCCAGGTCTGGTCCATATTTTATGTTTTTGGTTATTTCAGTGTTGGGGATAGCCTATATTGATAGGGAGATTACATAAAATTCAAGTCTGATGATCACAATAAGCATCTCAAGAAAACTGGACCCAGAAAATGTTCATTTCTTTGTTAATAAAAACTTGAATTATTCTACGACAATTTATGTAAATATGTTTCTTAAAACACTGTAATTTAATTTGAGAACAAAGTTTTAGAAACCAAATACTTTAATGAAAATGCTTGAAGTGTTTGTTTATGTTGATTGTATGAAGGAAGTTTTAATTTTTCTACTAACTAACATTAAAAGATATTTTTTTTTTCATAGATATATACAAAGTTCAAATTCGATGACGAGGAACCCACTTTGAGACTAATAATGCTTGGAGATGGCTTGTGTGGGTAATGAAGAAAAACTTATATTAAAGTTTTTCTGCATTACCCATGCAAGCCATCTCCAACCATTATATACAAAGTTCATTAGTAGGTTGTTCAATACTTTATTCTTTCAGCAAAAAAAGCAGGATTCAGAACAGCCTGTAACATCTAAACTGTTGTCTTCAAACACATCGGGAGCTTCAAGTACTTGTTGCAGTGTTGCAGTGTCACCAACCTCAGAAGGTGCCTGTGTGTGCTCAAACGGTTCGGCTGGAGATAATTCAGAAACTGAGACCAGCTTAACCAGAGTTACTAATAGTCTTGATATCACTAGGAAACCACAGAGCAATATGGAAGAGACAAAAGTGAGTTAAATTCAACAATAGTTTCTTTTCTTTTAACAATAATTTATATATATATAATAAGTATAGCTTTGAAACTATTTTATCATTTACATTAATTGTCAATAGGCGATCAAGATCGGCACTATAAAACAATAATGAATTTAATATAAATTCAAAACTATTTAAAGAAACAAGAACAAAAAAACCCTCACACTTTCCAGTCATTATCCAAAAGTCATAACAAAGATTGCCTGTGGTAATAGCACCCAAAAGTGTTGGGGATATCCCATCTATCAGACAAAATCAAAAATCAGATGAGAAACCAGTTAGCAGTCATGGAAACTTCATTAAGGATACAGAGTTGAGTTTTTACACTCACAACATCTCAACTCTTACTGCCTTTCACTGTCTTCAGCCAGTTGTGGGAAGGCAGTTACCCTTAATAAGATGTAATAAAGTTAAAAGTAAAAATAAGATAAAATTAAGCCATCCCAAAAAATATATTTCTACTAAACAATTCCTACCATCTTCCACACTTAAAAGTTATAAAAAATCCTTGAAGTAGAATAAATACCACCCTAATAATTCTACTACCTGTTGCTCCCATCCTCCACCCTTTTCTAAAAGTGACTTATTTATTATAAAAGATCTTAAAAATAACTACAAGACTTGCCTTAAGTAGTTCATATTGTCACATTATTTAAGTATAACACAGGATAGCTAAGACAAGCTTAGCTACTTAAGGTTAGTCTTTCCAGTCCCAGCTACACTGAATCAATTTAACTTAAATATTAAAGGTAGCTAACTACCTCTAGTGACAAAAATGTTTTTTTTCTTATTGAATATTTATCTATTAAAATATTTTGAAATTTATTATAAAAACTTGCAAAAAACTTTTATTTGCCAGTACTTATATCCATTATTTTCTAATTTAGTTATGAATAATATAACATTATCCATTAAAACTTGCTGTTATTACAAACAGTTAAAGATCTTTTTAATTGAGATGTAGTGATGCCTTTTAGCATCATACAAGAAACTACACTATTGGGGGTGGGTAGACCAAGGATGGGAAAATTAAATGCTCTTCTCTTATCAAAAATATTTAGTTGTACTTTACCATTTACTGATTTGATATCCATATCTAAATAACTAGCATATACATTATTATTATTACTTTTTTTGTTTCAAGTTCTTTGGGATATATTAGACTTGGTGAAAAGTACTGATTGTTTATAAAAATTCGATCGTCTATATAACGAAAATTATAATTGTATAATTTAGGATTTTAAACTTTTTTCATGAATGCATTTTCATAAAAAAACAAATATAAATTGACCATATTTGAAGAAAAGTTAGCTCCCATTGGAAACCCCACAGTTTGTTTATATAACTGTAAAAAGTTACATAAAAGTAGCATAAATATTATATACACAGAAATGAAGAATGTTTTTACATTGAATTTTAGTAAATTTATACTTAGGAATATTTATTTCTGTGTCTATAAAATCATTGAACAGATAATTAAACATTTTTATCAAATCCTTTAAGTCTATTTTAGTGTATAAAGTAGTAAAATCGTAAGTAGAAACAAAACATTTACATTACTTAAGCATTCCAAAACTGGACTGTCGTTCTTAATAATCCAAAAATATTCATTTGTGTTACTTAAACATAGTGTTTTTATTTTTTCATACACAATATCCTGAATATTATTAAGGAGAATTGAAACAGATTTAGTAACTGTGTTTAAAGAATTTGTTATAAATATGAATTTAATGGGATTTTTATGCAATATGGGAATTGCTTATACAAATGGCAGATGATAAGAAGAAGAGTCTACATGTATATTCCATTTTTTATGGCCTTCTTTATATTAGTAATAATATTGTTTTTATTTAAAGTACTTTTTCTAAATGTCCTTGTATTGTTAATTTCTTTAACTAGAATTTTAGCGTGCAGGTTTTTACAAATAAAACCGAAGTTGCAACCTGCCTTATCAATACAGTGATAATAAATTGTTCTTGCACCTTCTTTATTTTATTTTTGAAAACGTGAAAAGAAGTGTCAATTTTATATTGAGCAAGGTTTAAATTTCTTAAATTATTTTTTATGTAATTCAGGAAATACAGTTTTCATTCAAAAAAGAACCATGGACAATAGTAGGTTTTATTACTTATTTTGATATAATTATCAATATTTTTTCCAGATCTTTCAATATTTCACATTTTTTAGTTTTTTAAATTCTAAATTTAGTTTCTTTTTCAATATTGTTTGCAATTCTTTATATTTAATGATCCCAAAATTACCTGTAACTATATGTTTATGAAAAGGATCCTTAAATTCATTGTTATTACAATTACAAGGTAAATTTCTCAATATCTATTTCATTAACCCATTAACTGCAGGAGGAGCGGTTCAGTTGCCGTTTGCTGACTCACAGATAAAACTGAGTTGCCATCAATCACAATAAAACAGTAATTTTCTTCATACGCATGGAGTTATAGTTATATATGTGTGACTGATGGATATTTCCGTCATTCGCAGCCAAGTCATAGAACTTCAATGACGGAAATATCCGTCATCTGCAGTTAATGGGTTAAAATCTTCAATAAATTTTTTGTAATTCAAAATAAGAAGACCTATAGGTATATTACATTTAAAAATAACTATACGCTGCACTGATTTAATAGGAAAAATATTTTCTTGAACACTTTCATGGATCAAGGAAGGTATAGCTAAGTCATCATATATGTTATGCTTAAAATCAATAACTGTATATGATTTTTCTTTTTCCTTTATTAAAGGATTATTTTTAGGTATTTGATCCCATTTTAATTTAAATGTTATTAAATCTGAAATTAAATTTTTGTGTATATGTTTAAATTCAAAATTTAACATATATTTGGACAAATACCTGAGTTTTGTATTTTTTTAATTCAAAAATTTCTCTGTCTATAGCAAAATCTAAAAAAATTACAAAAATTTTAAAAATCAATCCATTTATTTATAGTTTTTCCTTTACCCCCTACATATATTTTGTTTATTGTTATAATTATTTATTTGAAACAGGTTTCTTATACATACGTTTTTACTTAAAATGTCAGCATTTTTGTTTTGAAAATCTTAATCTAGACCAATATTCTTCTTTTTCTGTTAACAGAGTTTCATTGTAAACTTTATCCAAAATAGTTATTTTTTCATTATTGAAAGAATGTTTATTAAAATGATCTATTTCAATAGAATGAGGAAAGCCCTTATTACTATGAGATCTATGTAGGTTAATCCTTAGATGTAAAGGATCAGTTGTTTGCCCTACATATTTAAGACCACATTTACCACAAGCTAGTAAATAAATTACATGTAAAATGTACATAGTGGTATAACCTGCAGTACATGTTGAAAATCCATGGCTGCTGGACAAGTTAAACATCTAGAACAATTGCATGTAACTTTTCTATAAATTTCAGAAGCTTAATTAGAAAACTGTCGAATAGCTAGCTGGGCTATAGGACAGTATACAAGATAGATGACAGTTAATAAGAAAAAGGAGTAAGGGCGACAAATCAACACCTTAACATCATTGTTCTCTACATAATAAGAGGTATAGTTTCAAAACTATTATATCAGTTACATTAATTGTCAATAGGCGATCAAGATCAGCACTATAAAACACTAACGAACTTAATATGAATTCAAAACTCTATTTAAAAAAAAAAACTTCGCATTTTCCGGTCGTTATCCAAACGTCATAACGGAGATTGCTTTTTTTGTTTTTAAAATTTAAGCACAAAGCTACACAATGGGCTATCTGTGCTCTGCCCATCACGGGTATTGAAACCCGGTTGTAAGTCCGCTGACATACCGCTGTGCCACTGGGGTGGAGGTAGGGAGATTGCCTGTGGTAACTGTAAAATACATTCGCTAGTGAAAATATCTGTTTGTTTCGTTTAACTTCGTGATTGGATTATGACATATCTTCTCCCATGATTCAATGTCGTTGGTAGATGGTACTGCTGAATCAACAAACGTAATTTGTCATATCAATATATTATTAGTTTAATGAGTTAATCAAAGTTATCACGAAAGCTACTCTGTGTTTACATATACTGGTCAAAATCGTTTAGGATTTCAATTTAGACTGTTATTAGTCTTAGCTTATTTTTCAATAAATTTTACAATTATAGTGAATCTTGTTTTTTCAAAAGACGATTTCGTTTATCTCTTCTCTAAGTAAAGGTCATGAACAGTTATTTTATTCCTTTCATGAATATAATTTCGCACCTGTTTATCCATTATGCGTTATAAAAACTTGCATTTTTGTACAAATTCGGTTATTTTATGCAATTTATAAGAAACTTTGCATAAATACAATATCTGTGATTGAAAAACATTTCCATAATTTTTCACTCTCCTTGGCAGATGTTTAGTGATTGTTTTGTTTCGTATAATATGAGAGGCTTATAGTTCTCAGACCAACATATTTTTTGTAAACATAACAGTAATGAAGTATAATGTTTATATGTGTTGTTGTTGTTGTGTTGCTTTGGCTGTAGTATGATCAAGCTCTTCTCTTTAGATACAGACATACGTGGCTAAGAATCCAGAAAAATTGGATGAATAAAGATGACAGAGAAAATGGGCCAGTCGTCTCTAAATATACAAGGGAACTGGATAAGAACAAACGTTAAGCGATTGTAGGGCCTTCAAAAGAGTTAAACAATTTACCACAGATGGTACAATAAACTGCTTAATTTAGATATAATCCACTGAAAGTGAGATTGTAAACAGCTCAGCAATGAATAGATCGGCAAAATCCTGTGAATAACAATAATGATGAAACAGACCATAATAAAGCCCACAGACTCACCTGATTTTAAACCATTTGTAAAAAAAGGGTACAATAGGATAGCGCAAGACGTGTTCATTAAAAACAAAAGTGGGTATTTTCTATCAGGTGTAACTGACTTCTTCCAGTTACTCAACAAATGGTTAGAGTGGGGGATGGGCTGATCAATCCAATTCAGTAATGTTGACTGATGTCAAGTCTATTTCATTAACCTTTACCTGGATACAAAGGTCAAAGGTAGAACTACAGTGTGAGTATGTTATATTAAAACGATTTTGTAGGCTCACCTCGTCATTACAGTAAATGTGGCCACTTCTGATCATGCTCTATCTAACGACCGTGCATCTTGACAATAGTCCTGTAAAATCTCTATTTCAATCTCTTTAGTTTTAGAGTACAATAGTTCCCACTGCCCATTTCAATAGTCCAATCACATAAAAATTTATAGGTACTGCAGCCGGCGATTTGACATGGACGACTTTTATCGCTGACTTTTGTGTTCGAGGATTCTTACCTGTTACAAGACTTTGCACTTTGCTTACCTTGGTTGGGATATGACTTGTTGCAAGCTTCTTTGTGGATAGTTCAGGTTCCCAAAGTTGATCGATGTTGCCTAGTTTTCTAATGCAAATAACTATAAGAGGCATCATCATATTGGAAATCCTAAATTCTCAATCTGAACACAAATTTATTATCTAAGTTTATGAGTATTTTGTGTTGGAAAGAGTTTTAACATACAATTCCCTAAAGTGATCAATTTTGATGAGATCGCACTACCTATGAGCATTAAACAATATCAGAAAGTAGTTTATTTCATACTTTTCCACCAGAACTATATGTCGGCTGTGTTATCACGTGACTTGCTAATTTGCACATTCGCAATCATCTTAATATAACATCTTAAATACTCCGTAGTAGACTGTCACTTGTACAACCAATTGCCCATTAAGGCATGAAGACATAATGCTAGTTAGGTTGCTGTGGTAGCAATCAGAGTTCTGTGGCAGATTGCAAAGAAAAGTTGTAAACAAATTATGTGAAGTGAATGTTCATAGAATGCTGCATACCACCTCTGCAAAACCCCTGAAAGAGTTAAAGCTCTTGATGATGCAAAGGGCCCAACATCTTCAATGCAGGACACTTAGCTAAGACAAGACCAGAGAACCTAATTCCTACTTATATCAGTATGGGAATGATATATATCCAGCATCTATCTGCTCCCCGAAAAGTAAACGAGAAGATGCAAAAGACATCCATGCCATCAATGCTTCGATAACACTTAAAACACAGTCCTGGGGTACTCTGAGTTAATGTATAAATGACTAGGGTAATTTTGATCCCACACAGATCTAGGATGACCTCACTGCTAATAAGTTATGAATACAAATGGATAAATAGCCATGGAACCCAAAATAGTAGAAGTACCATAATATACCAAATCTCCATGTGATGTCATAAACCTCCTCAAGATAAAATATAGAAATACTCTCTCTTGAGAAAGACTTCTCTGGTTGATCTATCAAATCCACAGTAGATCACTTTCCACATGAAATCATACTGGGTATAGAAATGAATGTGTTTGATTCAAGGAAATAAACAAGAAGATCATTAATCATTCTTGCCAAAACTTTACGTGATAACTAGTCAAAGCAGTATGTCTGTAATTAGAAGGATTCTTCCTGGGCTTAGAAATGAGGATGATAATAACCTGACTCCGTAAATCAGTAAACTCCTCATCTTGCCAAGTTAAGAAAATAACCAGAATAAGATCAAAGATACAGTAGAGATAGATGATGCAACATAGCATAATGCACATCATCCAGTAAGAATGATGAAATGTCAAAACAATGTCCAGAAAATTTGAGTTCCATCAGAGTGAATGGTCAGTTGTAATCAAAATGATAATCAGACCAAACATAAAGTGGAATTATTTCTGCCCAAATGTCTTGGTGGCCAAGAAGTTAGGTAGCCAGAGGGTATCCTTCTAGAGTGGCTATGAATCATGGGGAAAGATGTAGTCGAGCAGAACCGATGTATCAGTAATAACTGCTTGACTATCACAAGCTAGGATTGTTCGTTGATTGTTAGCATGATGGGATCAAAAGAGTTTAGCAATCCTTGCTTTCTCAGCTATAGAATAGAGTTTCGCAATAACAGATATCACTGGAATATTAGATTATTGTTGATCTATTATCATAAGCTTGAATGGTCATATTGTTACATGAAAAAAATCAATGACTCAAAAACTGCTGCAACTCTTGCTTTCTGAGCAAATGAGTAATTTTATGATGCAAATGATATATTTTCATAAGCTTCGATGGTCATTCTGTTGCATTGAAAAATCAATAATTCTTGTTTTCTGAACAAATGAGTGGTTTTCTGACGCAAAATATCATTTTACATTTCATGAGAATCATTCATTTGAGCATACTGCATGATCCTTGCTTGATTATCTTCAGTACACTTAAATGTGTATAAAACTTCTCCATGTGTATTGATGGAGCTGTTTCCTCTGAAGGTATACTGATATGCACACTATAGGTGCAGCACAAATACTAATTGATGATAAATCGTGCTAAAAAGTCATAATTTAGCTCAATTCTGCCAGTTAATGCATATTTTGTGATGCCTTAAAAAAATGAAAACCTGTGAGAATGACAACATGTAGATGGCAGAACATTATAGACCACAGTTACAGAAACATAACCTGAGATGGTTATTGAAGTAATTTGTGCATGATCTAGAGGCAATCTGTTATAAACTACTGGTGTATGTGACAATGTGTAACGATGATATATGTACATAGCTATATGTGTATAAATAATTATAAATGTGTGGTCATATACGAGTCATTCATGAGTGTTGAATAACAAGAAGAGATTAATTACACAAAGAACACAACTGTTAAGCAACACGTGAATGGAAATGAAGGATTTGATCTGATTGTTAAGACTTTGTTATATGAAGTTATCTGTGATTATCGACTTTGGGGTATAAATGGAAGATACAGTACACCTCATATTTTCCTTAATACTAGTGAGAAAATGTTTTAATTCTTATGTTGAAATACTAAGCATATAGTGAATGTTCATGGAAAGATAAGTGTAACAAGAAATTCACATTACATCTAAAGAAAGTGTAGTTTTACTTGATATTTTTCGGTAAGAATAATACAAGATATTTTGATTGGATCAAATAGAAATATTTAAAAGTGGGTGAAATTAGCGATGGTAAATGAAAATAACATAAATGAGTTTAAATATCATATCAAATGCAAACTTGGTGTTTATCCAGTGTTTAATTTGTCACAACAGAATATTTTCAGTCATACAAATTTCATTATTTTATAAGCACGCAGTTTTACTGAATATTTTCTAACCATTATTTTAATACAAGGTACACTCAAAGATGTATCAAAATGTAGGCTTTTAATGTGCTGCTATGAAGGGAGGGGACAAAAGTAACACTTGCACAGTAAAACCTTTTAATTGCATTTAGATAGTACAAAGCTTATATCTATAAGAAATCCAGAAGGAGAAACAATACAAGTGTTCATTGATTATTATGGTCACAAATTAGGATTTAAAGCCCTCTAACCTAGATCATCTCATTTGTTTAGGAACTAGTGACTGCAGTCTTGACTCCTCTTAATTTCCTAATAGGAAATGGAACTCTGTTCATGTAACAACCAAATGGTAGTTGGATGAATGAGACTGGGTTGTAGGGTAAACTGTGTTAGCTATTGCCACAGGAGTGATAACACGTATAACACAGCCATTTATATTGGTCAAGTGGAGACTCAGTGAAGCATGGTGAACCAAGCTATCCATGGATTAAATAATACATATTACACAGATGATATAGATCATGAGAACAAATGAAGCCTTTAGAAATATCACTCAACCAAGGATATGGTTGTATTACCCTGTGTCTTAAATATAATATTAGAACAGAGAATGTTTATAACTGCGTTGTTATTACCATTTACAACCTACACATGTAGCTGCAATTATGAACAACTGAAATTTGTTTGACTTTACATTATCAATCCTGAGTTTTGCAATTTAAGATCAAATTTTTAACTCTTTTGGCTTTCTTTCATCTAGTCAGTAGTTCTTTCATTCTTTCAGCGTTTGCTTAACTTCAACTCAGTGCTACAAAATAGGAAGACAATACCTTGAAAACCAATATGCCCAGAATTTCCTGTCCAACAACATCGAAGATCTAGACCTAAAAGCAATTACACCAACTCCCAAGACCAGCCTAATACTCAGATTGGTGGAGGCCATGGCTGAAGATATATTGTTAGGCGACACATCAAACACTTCGAATCTCATCGAATCCAATAACAAACTGGTTCTTAAGCCTCATGGGTTTGATCAGCCCCACTGGCAATTTTTCAATCTATGATGGTAAGACTGCCAAAGGTAGATCCCAAACAGCAGACCTTATGCCATCAATACCCACTATGGCAGCAAAGCCCAGTCTCAAGTCGCCCTTCCACAGGTGACACTGGTACAGATAAAGGAGGAAAAGACTGAATCACCAACAGGATGCCAATTCCAGCCATTAATGTGTTCTGTCAAAGAATGCACCACCACCAAATGTGTACTCACTTCCAATGATGCCACTATAATCCAAAACCAATAAAGATTTTTGCAGAGTTAGGCTCTTCTCAAGGGTCAACAGAGCAATAGACAGATCATCTCTAGCTGGTACTGAGTACCATATGGTGTAGCAAAGAAAGCAAATAATGGGATATCAGTAGGATAGTACACAGTTAGAAGGCTAGTGGTAAGGTGTAAACTAACTATCTTCTACCTCCTGTGAGACAGTCTCCACATGAGAGTCCAGCACTTGTCAGTGTAATCCCTCAAATTGTCACCTAGTACTCAACACAGAATGTACAGATTGATACATCCACAATACTTATTTGTTTCTACACCATATATGTCGCATTTCTGCCTGAAAATAGGATTGAATTTTATTACAGGCTATCTCTACATGATTACATGCCTGTTATCTGGTTGCCAGTTCAAACGTGAAATGTGATTCATTTTTAAAAAGAATATTGCTTCATATGTGGTTGGTTAACTGGATATGTTCTTGGTACCATCATATGCAACGAATTTTGTGTTTTATTGCGAATGTAATGCACCGTGTATGGTATATGGCATACAGACTAGCTATGTTAAGTGTTGTGCATTTTGCCATTTAAAATCTGATTCATTCTCTCGGAACAAGTAAACTATAATTGTGATGAGTCAGAATTGACAGACACTGGGCAGCTGCTTACATTGTGGATGACGACCTATTTTATTTATGTATCTGAGCAATTGTATAATTGTGTGGACGGAGTTCCACATATTTCTAACAACACAGACATTTTAATCAAACTTACAACACTCTGATGTGATTGGCATGCTTCCATTTGTCAAATAGTTTTCGACATAAATTAAACAACCAAAAGGTTT
This sequence comes from Limulus polyphemus, assembly GCF_000517525.1. Lineage (NCBI taxonomy): Eukaryota > Metazoa > Arthropoda > Merostomata > Xiphosura > Limulidae > Limulus > Limulus polyphemus. The sequence continues at coordinate 475,508 of NW_013666089.1, forward strand.
TTTTAAGAACTAGCCATGGCTTTTGAATGGTATTAAATTCTGCGTGTTGCTCAGAATGACAAATGAGAGAAACAAGAGTGTATGAGGTTATGAAACATCTAGTATATGCTAAATAACCAATCATTTACGTTTCAGATCACATAACTAACCATCAGTTGCCTGGTTTGTAAAGCAATGAACTGAGGAAGTTGTTGATATTACTTGACAACATTGCCTTATTATTGCTATAATTTTAAAAATTCCGACCATCCTTTACCTAGAAACAGGCAGGCACAGTCAATCCAAAAACTCTACCATGCACGCACTGCCTAAAATACACTTGAAATAATATCCTCCCGTTTTGTACAGCATAATTCTCTTTAGTTTGTCGTTTTCTAACTATTACATGGAAGATTAACCTATAAAACTTTTGTATTTGAGTGCATTTGAGTGAAACATTTATCAAGCAAACTTACTGCTGATAGCTAAATGTCTTTTATTTATCAAAAAGATAATAAAAAATCTAACCATAAAGGAGATTAAAACTAAGTGTAAAATTGCCCTTTTAGTACGTCATGAGTATTTAGGAATATTATCTGTAAAATGGATGACGACGTTACATGTTTAAAGAACATAACTTTATTAAAATTATACACTTTTTAAGGAAAACACTAATATGATATAACTATTTTACTTAACATACTTTTACGTGTCTAATGAAAATTCCTCTAGAATTTATCGTCATTATTTTGTTTTAGATGATTCAGGCACGAAATATTTTTTAAACTATTGTTAATTGGTTGTATAAATGGGAAAATGTATCAGGAAGATTAAGGGAAAGGAAATATTCAGGGCTCTTCATCCTTGATATCAAATGACAGAATTCCACAACCAGTGATAATATAAGTGAACTGTTATAAAATTATAAACATTAGAAGTAGTTATGGTGTTCGGTAAAATGGATACGATATGCGGACTACTCAATTTGTAATTGTTTTCTGAATAACCTACAAAACAATGTTTTTATTTCCAAAGTTTTTGGAAATGAAACATACAGATTATGCAAGGTTATTGCACAAGCTCAAAAGTATAATTTTCACGCCCTTTCAGCTGTAGAGACATTATAATGTGACGGTCAATCCCACTATTCGTTGGTAAAAGAGTAGCCCAAGAGTTGGCGGTGGGTGGTGATGACTAGCTGCCTTCCCTCTAGTCTTACACTGCTAAATTAGGGACGGTTAGCGCAGATAGCCCTCGTGTAGCTTTGTGCGAAATTCATAACAAACCAAACCAATCTGAGAATTCCGTGGTTCGCGCCACGAATTTGTGGAAGGTGGTGTTGACTAGTTACCTTCCTTCTTATCTATGACTTCAAAATTAAGGAAGGCTAGTACAGATAAACCTCGAGTAGTTTTACGCGAAGTTCAACGAAACAAACGATGGGAATGGCTGAATATCGTTCAACCTGTTTCTAGCTATATTTATGCCCTTAATCTCAACCACTGTCAAGACGGATTTTAGCGGCCTTGAAGAGGACCCAACCCAGTCGCTATGGGACGTAACAGGGTTAATGATTAATCACGTATATATATATGATAAGTATATCTTATTTTCAACATTTTTTAAAGTAGGTCATCTTACTAATTGCTGTTTAAAAGTACTGTTGGACAATTCGTTTTAGTTACTTTGTTTTTATTCGCTCATATTTCAATAGTCACCAATCCAATCTGCGCGTTCGTAGAACATAGCACGAAGACCCAGTAAAATGCGGGTCACGCATATTGAAATATAGTAATAGCGTAGATTGTACTATTCTGCCCCCTGCTGAATACAAAATTTGGAGTATTTATTAGCAAAAAGGAAAGAGAGACTAACAACAATCCTACATTACTATTTCTGATTTTATTTTCATATAATTATACCTTCGAAATAACGAAATATTACTTATTTTAAATGACCTTTGTTTTAACGTGCCTGTTTATGATCTGTATAAAAAAATGTTCATCGTAAATTGAATCCAAATAAACTCTCATATATTACTGTATGTATCATGTATCCTCGGAAAATCACTTCTTAGAAGTAGATTATTTTATTCATCCACAAGGGAACCATATATTAATAATACAATAAAAAATCAAGTTTATCTCCTTAGGTTCATGTATATATCTTTGTGCATAACCTAATGAACTATGCATAACGTATGGGTATACTAAACTTTCATATAGCCTGTTTATCTACACTCAAACACTAATTTTCTTCTAAAGTTGACCCCAGCATGGCCAGGTGGTAAGGGCGCTGAGGGTCGCGGGTTTGAATCCCCGTCCCACCAAACATGCTCGCCCATTTTAGCCTTTGGGGGAGTTATAATGTGACGGTCAATCCCACTATTAGTTGGTAAAAGAGTAGCCCAAAAGTTGGCGGTGGGTGGTGATGACTAGCTGCCTTCTTACACTGCTAAATTAGGGACGGCTAGCGCAGATAGCCCTCATGTAACTTTGCGCGAAATTCCAAACAAAAACAAATCTTCTAAAGTTAAATGACTCAAAACAGATAAATAAGAGAAAACATGCATTCGATATCAATTAAATCCTGCAAATTACATCTGTGTGATGTTGAAAGTTATCAAGACCTTTTAGGAACATTAACAATTAAATAATGGCATATAAACAAAAAACATTCAGTTTTAAATTGCAGACTTATACCAAACAAAACAACTGCAGCAGAGAGAAGAGGTTCAAAATAAAAACCTTCTTTACTACCCCATCTATTGAGTATATTCTCCAAGTTTGGGATGGTTACTTTTATTGTAAAATTAAAATATCACTTTGGCTTGTTTTATGTTGTGTTAGGCCTAATTGCCGAGAAATAAATGAAAGCGGTTTTATGATCTTTATATTATTTCAATTTATTTGATTTTTTTTCTTTCTTTCAGAATTTTCGCGCAAAGCTATACAAAGAGACCAGCTATGAATAAATATCTTTAATTTGAACTGGTAGACTATAGATAAGGTAGCTAGACAACAAAATCCACAGAAACTTTTGAACTATTCATATCTCGTCGAATAGTGAGATTTTACCGCCAAGGGTACGGAGCGCATTTTTGCGCCAAAAGACCTCGAACCCTGAACCCTCGGATTCTCAGTCTGGATACACCAAATACTTGTCCACGCCCATCCTGTCACTGAAGACATTTACAATTTGCTACATACTACAAGAAAGAAAATTAATTATTCAGCTAAAAGACAGCAGTGGCAAAGATCTAACTTTTAATAATGGATATTTCAAAATCGTATAATTATTGTTTCCTAAATACATTTACAACAACCATTGTTAAACAATAAGCTAGTTCTAACGCCCTTTCTGTCTTCTTAGGTCTGCTTATCGTCGCAATTCAAGCTTAACAAAATATGGAACACTAACCTGTACTAAATGACGAATAATGTTAATCAAGGCGTTCCTGGAATCTTTTTAGCTGGGGGCAAGTATAGCCCGTTGTTGCATCTTTACCGGTCCGAGCAGCCGTCTATATAACTTGTCGTAGTAAATAGATTCGACGTTCCAGACCCTAGTCGATTACAGCCATAGGTCTCTTTAATAGATGGAGTTTCATCGAGCATAGTCTACCTATGAATTTGATATATCTAGCAGAACTAAACAGACGCCACAACATGACCAAAGTAGGTGAATTTCTGTACTGTTATATTTTGTTTACGTAATGAACTGAAATATTAATTCAGAACATACAGTTTATCTCAAAAGCGTGTAATTTTTATCGTTAATATTTGTGATAAAACTAACTAATTCATTTATAAATCGGAAAGTTATATGATGTTAGGCTCACATTTGATTTTTTAATAATGGTATACTTTGTGATTGAAGAGTCTTTTCAATTTGCTTTTTATTGGCATATAATGTCAAAAGCACAACATGATTTCGAAAAATAAAACTAACATTTAAAAGATAGTACAAGATATAACGTGTTGAAAAGCTTTATTAAATTATTAATCATGGTCATAAATTTTATAACAACGGAAATCTTTTTTTTAATATATATTTGACCAATCAATGACTCTTGACAGGTATTTGGATTTTGTTTGTAATTAAGCACAAAGCTACACATGGGCTATCTGTGCTCTGCCCACCACGGGTATCGAAACCCAGATTCTAGCGTTGTAAGTCCGCAGACATCCCGCTGTGCCGTTGAAGGGGCAGGTATTGGGATGAAAAATAGTTTGAGTTGCAAAAAAGTTAAACCATTTAATATCCGGGGCGCTCAAAGATTATTCATTCTTCCTTCGCCCCGCTTGCGAAAAAATAGATTTCATGTGCCATTTGAGGCCTTATTGTAGGGGGGGGGAGGTGTGTGTGAACAAATTATAGTAAAAAACATTATTGAGAGCCCGTCCAAAATCACTCAAATTTATAGTTATGGGATAAGCATACAAAATAAACCTTTCCTCGGGATGCTTGTCTTGTATTATGATACCGTAACAAAGCAAGGAACGTTTTGTAGTTTGTTTTTGTGTGTGTTTGTATGCTCATGGTGAACAGATATTTTAGGCTAATTGTCATTAGATAGTTATACACAGTATATGGTTATTTAATAAATCCCATATTAGAGCTGGTACAGATATTGATTAAACCACAGTAAATCCATACTGCATCTTATGCAGCAATAAGCATCTACTAAGAATAAACATAAAGTAGCGTGTTAAAAAGAGGAAACGTCAGAAACGCTATTTACCGAAAGCGACGTTTCGGGTTGCTACCCTTCTTCAGACTAATACTAATTATAGTAATAGAACTATACTGAGCTAATATCAGAGCGAGGTTATACAATCTGATTTTAGCTCTGCATAGTTCTCGTAACGAAGGGTAGCTATCCGAAACGTCATTTTCTGTAAATAAAATAATTCTTCTGGCGTTGAATTTTTTAAAGTCTCTCTTAATATGTTATTTTATGTTTATTTTGAATCACTCAAGCAAGATCATTGGAACTTTTCTCCAATCCCCCACCCAGTGGCACAGCGGTATGTCTGCGGACTTACAACGCTAGAAACCGGGTTTCGATACCCGTGGTGGACAGAGCACAGATAACCCATTGTGTAGCTTTGTGCATAAATTCAAACAAACAATATAATCCAATCTATTAAGAATACTCTCCTTCTAATGATATAGAAGGATATGTTACTTCTAAAATAATAACGATAAATAGATGACACTTACCAAAGATTATACTATTTTAAAACGAGGTTAACAATTAACTAAAGATACATTGCTTTAGGTCAGGGATATTGCAAAACATTAATGTACAAGTAAAAAAATTAATATTGTCAGAAAAAAAATATATTATGCGACGTTATCGCCATTGGCACTCTGAAAAATCAAGGACACTGGGTCAGTTCAAATAGCAAGTGTAAAGAGAGAGAGATGGGAGGCAAGCCAGCAAGGTCCCACTTAACCAAGTTTTGCAGGTTTTTCTGGTTTATACTTCGTTATCTAAATAATAATTGAGATCGGAGTACTACTCTTCATGTCTGTTCTAAATCAGGGGCTATCAACCCTTTTTTAAGACTGGGACAACCCTTTCATGGATCTGAATAAATCGTGTCCCCCTCCTCCTCCCTCCAATTTTCAGACATCGATGAAAAATAAACTGGGTATATTTCTTACTAAGATAATACACTTCTACACAGACAGTTTATGTTCAAGTTTTAAAAAAATGGAAAATTGTAATGCAACTTACCATTCGCGACTCTCTTGAGATCTCTCCACGAACATCCTGGGATTTCTAACTCAAAAATTGAGGAACCTGTATTAAATAATTTAATATGTGGATTTTATTTCCCAACTTCAAAAAGATAAGACACAGAAAGGTATAAGAAGGTTTTAAATATCTGTATATGCAATATTTTTGCTCTGATATAGGAAACCAAAGGGAAATACCTAAAACTAAGACTCTCCGTGTGCTTACAAAGAAGTGTATGACTCGTTTATAATTTATTTATTGCAAGAAATTTCTGTTGTCTCCTCATGAGGTTTGCTGTGATTGAATAATATATATTGCTCTCGTATCAGCAGTCTATAACTTCTAGTAATGTAGAGTGCTTTACAACTAATGGATGCATACATATTTATAAATATTTTAGTACAATAAATGTTTATATCTCTTATTTTTCTTTGTACTAGGACGACGTTTCATGTCCCACTTATTTGTCCCCCGTTGGGATAGCGGTAAGTTCCGGACTTACAACGCTAAAATCCGGGGTTCGATTCCTCTCTGTGGACACAAAAGATAGCCCAATGTAGCATTTTTCTAAAATAAACACATTAAACAAAACCTTAGACCTCCCCCACAGTGGCACAGCGGTATGTTTGCGGACTTACTACGCTATAAATTGGGTTTCGATACTCGTGGGGGGCAGAGCACAGATAGCCCATTGTGTAGCTTTGTGCTTAACTTCAAATAACAACAACAATCCAAGTACTTACATTAAATCATTGTTTGTTTG
>NW_013666089.1:482998-486194 GCF_000517525.1 Limulus polyphemus
GCTTAAGAATGTTTATAAACATGCACAGATTTACTTCCTAGTATTGGCTTTAAGATCATTTATAAACATGTACAGTTATATTTCTTAGTACTAGATTAATCCTTTCGCTACTGCCTTGGTGGATTACACCAACCACGTGACCTCAAAGTGGCCATTGTAGTTTCCATACTATAACTTTTAACTTGTTTTGTGTATCTTCACGATATTTTTCAAAAGCTTTTGATAAATATTACAAGTCTTTCATAGACAAAAATCATAATTTTTCATTAAGTATTTTTACTAAAAATTTGTTTTTGTGAATATATGAAGTCAGATTTTTGACTGCTTTGACCTCATAAATAAATATCACACGTTTTCTTCATTAAAACTATATATTTTATCTGTTATTTTCTGTGAATTTTATTATGAATTTCAGGGCCTTCTCTTTGGATTGTCTTCCTGGTTTTGGCTTTGTTAGCCTGCTTAGCTGAAGAAGCATGCTTTAATTTGGGTATTTTCAAAGTTTAGATGTGCTGCAGGTAAAACATGCTGGTTTTTACAGAGTTGTAGGTGTTATGACCGTGGAAGTCACGTGACGCTGGTGGCGTGTGTGATGAGTTTCTCGAATGATCAGGGAGGTCCAAGTGTGTTCGAGATGCCCTCTTCATTAGTATATAAGCCTGGCAGAGAAAGCCAGTGGAGATAAATGAAGAGAGAGCAGTAGTTACTTTGAGTTCTGTGTAATTTATGATTCTGTCAGTTTCGAGCTAGTGAGCTGTAAAGTGTGTGTTTTGCACTCATTGAGAGTGAAGTTATCGAGTGACAGTACTTTCTGTCACGACAAGGAAGTTTGTCCTTTTAAAATTCTTCCAGTCATATTTTATATATATATATATAAAACAGACGATGCACTACTTGGGGCATATAATTAGATTTGAGGTTAGGTTGGTAGAGATTGTGATTAGTAATAATTTAAAATAAAGTATATGTGCTCCCCACACTTAGTATTTCTGGTGTACAAAAATCATAATTATTGGCTGAAATTCCCAATTATGTTTGCTTAGTTGTCAAGGAGACACATTAACACAATATCACCAAATTTTGTCCGATCAGAACCCTTGGCTATGTTACGTATCTGCTTGTTTGTTTGTTTCCGGAAGAAATTCTTTCCGAAGATCTTCAGTGATACGAGTCCTTTCTTGATTAAACAAGTTTATTTTTCCTGAATACAAATTTTTAGTACACAGTAGTTCCACAATCAGTACGTTTCTCGTCACTTTGAACTTAACAACTTTTATAATACACGCTATAAATCACAGCGATTCACAATAAATTTGTTTTCTAAGGAGAGTGGATAAGCTAGAAGATTGGAATGCTGCATTAATAAGCTCAAATATGTGTAACAGGAATGAGATACTACATTAGCCTGTTCAAGTAGGTTTAACAGGAATGAGATTCAGTGTGAGAACAATCAATTAGGTTTAGCAGAAGTGAGATGTTGCATTAGTAAGGTCAAGTAAGTTAAATAGGAATGAGATGTTGCATTAGTTCAAGTAGGTTTAACAGGAATGAGAGGCTGTGTTAATGAGCTACTATATAAAGATGAAAAGCTATCCGTTTGTCATACCGATATCTTGGTCATTTTGGTACCAATCAGCACACAACTTTCATGAAATATTAACAGAGTTTTATTGTAAACTTTATCCAAAATAGTTATTTTTGCATTGTTGAATGAATGTTTATTAATATGATCTATTTCAATAGAATAAGGATATTCTTATTACTATGAGATCTATGTAGGTTAATCCTTAGATGTAAAGGATTAGTTGTTTGCCCTACATATTTAAGACCACATATACCATAAGTTAGTAAATAAATTACATTACACATTCTCATAGTGTTCAAAGTCAACAAAAAATACAAGGACAAAGAAATGAAAGATTTAGACAAAGAAATTTCAATAGGTTGGAAGATTTCACACATGGAGAAAGAAGAGAGAGATTATACAAATGACCTGTGAATTTTAGAAAATATGACAGAGTTCTAAAAACTTTTAGATAAACGGGATCAAAATGTTTTTAAAACAAATAGAAACTAATTTCCAAGAAAATGAAAAATTATTAATAATTACTTTCACAAATAAACCTAATAAAAAACTTTGTTAATGAATTTAAGGTGATATTAACAAAAAAAAAAGATCTTATTTTAAGTAATTCCGAAATTTGGTATTTTTAAGTACTTTATAAAATTCATAAATCAAAAGAGATTAATGAATTATTGTTGTAAACAAAAAGTGAATTTATTCATATTGGAAAATCTCCCAATATTCTAGAAAGATTGATTGTGGGAGGTAATCAAAAAATTACGGAACATTTAAGTGACCTTTTAGACAGAAGAAATTGATAAAAGAAAAAAAAAACCTGATATTCTAGTGTTTTCTTTTATAAATTTATATATATATCTTCCTTTTTCTTTTCTTTTTAAGACATTGCAACAGTTAATTTTTTTTTGTTAATATACTTAAAGGTTATTTATCCAAGTTATCACAGAAATATTCTAAATTCACAAATTGTAATTTATCACCAAAGAGGAGTCATCAAACTGGTCATCATCATGAAGAACAGATTTCCTTTAAGCAAGGTCATGACAGTGCTATTGGTACTGTGGCCTGGATGATCATCTTTGGTGATGGACTTCACAACTTTATAGATGGCTTGTCTGTTGGAGCAGCTTTTTCAGAGAGTATACTAGCTGGAATTAGTATATCTGTGGCAGTTGTTTGTGAAGAGTTTCCTCATGAACTTGGTATGTGTAGACTAAAAGTGTACTATGTTAATGTGAATGTATTATTTCATATCTTTATACTGCAAAATTCCTTATTATGCTGAAGAAGTTGTCTGAAATGTAACAGTTAATTTATGAGAAAATTTGAATTTTTGGTGTTTTCTAAGTTTGCAACAACAAGTACCAGAATGTCATTTGGAAGTATCCAGCAGAGAAAAAAAAAAGATTGTTTTTGTGTAATAGTATCTGCTATGGATGTTTTTTCACATGCTTTCTGTAGTTTTGAAAATGCCGTTTTTTAAACTAGTGGCTTAAATAATGAGTTCTATGTGAAAAATATCAACATTGTAAAGGCTATCAGTATGTTTAGTTTGGAATTTCTTTTCATCGAAAAAGAAGAATATTTTATTTTAAAAGAAAAAACTATCCATAT
>NW_013666089.1:487194-496304 GCF_000517525.1 Limulus polyphemus
GTATGTTTATAAACGTTCTTAGACCAGTACTAAGAAGTATATCTGTGCATGTTTATAAACATTCTTAAGCTATTACTAAGAAGTGTATCTGTGCGTGTTTACAAACTTTCTTAAGCCAATACTAGGAAGTAAACATGTGCATGTTTATAAATATTCTTAAGCCAATATTAGGAAGTGTATCTGTGCATGTTTACAAACTTTCTTAAGCCAATACTAGGAAGTAAACATGTGCATGTTTATAAACATTCTTAAGCTAATACTAAGAAGTATATCTGTACATGATTATAAACGTTCTTAGACCAGAAATATATATCTGTGCATATTTAGAAATGGATTTAAGTTAATCAGATTCTTTCTTTCACTCTTTGACAGGGGACTTTGCTGTACTTCTAAATGCTGGAATGACCATGCGTCAGGCTTTAATGTACAACTTCCTTTCAGCCTGTACCTGTTATATTGGGCTTGTCTTTGGCATTCTTGTAGGAGACCTGGCAGAAGGAAGTTCATACATTTTTGCCCTAGCTGGAGGAATGTTTCTGTACATTTCTTTAGTGGACATGGTAAGCTAACATGATGTCTTCATATATTTGTTTAGGAACTTAAGTACTCTTGTTTAGTAAGTTCTTATGCAATCTCATGCATATTTGAAATACTACTAACCCACTTACTTAGTAGATGTAGTAAGTTCATGTGATATCTTATGGATACTTGGATATTACTAATCACTTATTTAGTAGACATAGTAATTTCACATGGTTTCATGTGAATACTTGAGATACTACTGATCCACTTGTTTAGTAGACATAGTATGTTCATGGGATTTCATATGGATACTTCAGATACTACTAATCTACAAACCTTGTTAGTAGATGTAGTAAATTCATGTAGTTCTGATACAATACATTACCTCCATTCACATAAAAGCTATTCTTGTTCAGTGCTGTCTTCTATATGCAAATTTTTTTTATGCACGCCACAAGCTTTTTATCTCCCTTCAATTGAAATTGACTGATTCCAATGCATCTCATGCAAATCATCATGCAACAATCCTCCACCAATATCAGTGGGACATACTCTCATGACGCATGTGACTCCCTCTATTCAATTCTATTGAACTATCACTTCTCGTTTGGCAGTACTCATGTTCAGACAATTTTTCTTTTGGTGCTTTTCATGTGATTCTCATTCGGAACTCAAATTGTTTAATTTCCGAAGTGGAATTTCTTCATTAATTTTTTTCTTTACATTGAAGAAGTATTTAACTTCATTTCTCAGTCTTTGTTGTTGTTTTTTGTTTCTCACACTCACATTTTTTACACCAAACACTTTTGTTTGATATATATTTCTACAATGAATTCTGAGGCTCATGTTACCAACTCAAGTATCATACCTCCTACAAGCACTATTTCACAGAAGGGGAGACACATTGTTGGATTTATCTGTGATTATTCGCGGTGAGATTGATCGTTATATGAGTCAACCTCCTCTTCCTGAACTTTTCCTACTTCCTCCTGAGCAAGCCAAACCTGTTCAGGCCGATGAAGATTTTGATAGCCTTTTTCCACCACTGGATTTTGCTGTGTCTTTCTGTGTACACCTGCAGAATCAGCTAGGCCTAATACCACAATTTTAGACATGATTTCTCAGATGTGTGATGTTTTATCCATTTCCCCAATTTCATATGATCCTCGCCCTTCTTTGTTGCACACTAGTCCTTTCTCTCCATATTTAAATTTCCCACCCTTCTAGGATATTAGGGTTCATGCTAAGCAATTTGCTTCACAAGTAGTTGAAAGTGCCAGCATGCCTTGCCCTCTACGGGCTATAGATCAGTTTGCATTAGCTTACCATCAGGCTGACTATCCGTTTCTCAACTATCAACAGTTGGGGTCGATTTAACCTGTGTGTGGGGGTTGTTCCTGATTTTCCTGTGTGTTTAACCCATACCCAGTTTTCCCGCCTTCGTCTTACCATTTATTTCCTTCTACAGTATTTTTCTACCATCCAGCTTCTTTTCGAGGGAAAGCCACTCCCTTATTACGTCCAAATTGGCTAGATTGTTGTCTTCAGCTCTCGCTTTACACACGTGGTTTCTCTGTTGTTGGGATTTTCTGTGTCGGGATGCGGCCTTGTCCCTGGTTCATTTGCCATCCCCTTATCCTAGGGATTAATGTATGGTCCCTTTTCTTCAGCAGTATATTTTTGATCGTGTACCTGAGACTTTGGAATCGCATGTAGATTCTGTGTCAACACACTACCATTTCCTCTTTGGTAGCACATATGTCAGTCAGAGCCAAGCCCCTATTCCTGATTCCCATCCTAGTCCTTCTCAGCCTTTACCTGTTCCTCCTTCCAGGGGTTTCTTATCTCCTCCTATTATTTGATGTAGATGGGCATGTCGCCAACAGTACTGGTTCTGGTGGGTTCTGGTCTGGTAGGAGCCGCTTGTACGAATTTATTCCCCTTTGGCAATCTTTCACCACAGATCCATAGGTTCTCCCCCCCCCCCTTTTCTCAGGTGCTCGTTTTCTTCCCCATGCCTCGGGATTCTACCACCAGTTAGCATCTGTCAGAGGTGGTAAAATACCTTCTGTCTCAATAGGCCATTGAACCTGTTCATCATCTTTCTCCAGGCTTTTATTCCAAGCTGTTTGTTGTCCCCAAGAAAACTGGAGACTAGTAGCATGTAATAGATTTTCCCACCTTTTCAATTTTTCAATCTGCCCTGTTTCATCATAGAGTCGTTTCTCACCCTCAGGTAGGCTTTTTCTCTAGATTTATGGATTACCAAGATAGACATTGTGAATGCTTATTTGCATATCTTAATATCTCATTGGTTACGACCCTATCCTCAGTTTGTTCAACACGTGGTGGTTTATCAGTTTCATGCATTGCCCTTTGAGCTTGCTTTGGCCCCATATGTTTTTTATCTGGTGGTCAGAACATTTGCTCATAACTTACATGTTCTCGGGTTGTGCTTTAATCATCATATGGATGTCTGGCTACTATTAGCTCAATCTGAACAGGAGTCCGCCTGTCACACTCAACAGCTACTCCTAGAGGCAGCTCGAGTGGGCTGGTTAATCAAGTTGGAGAAGTCATTCCTGCAATCTACCCAATATCTTGTCCATTCATGTGTTTTTTCAACACCTATCTCAGTCGGGCCCAACCTTCTCCTCATTTACTTTGTTTGATGGAGCTTTCAGTTCTCCATGTTCTTACTGCTTCCTCGATTACAGATCATGAGGTTATATTGCTATTGGGATGTGGTCTTCCATGACAGCCCTTATCCCTTTAGGTCGAGCTCTTCAGTGGGCTCTTCATGACCAGTGGAATCTTTTGAGGGATCCTTTGAAGGCTATTATTACCCTTCCTCCTGGTCGATGATCTGCATCCCTTCAGAGATGAGGGGGGGGGTCAATCAACAGGAAGCTTTGGAGTATTGGTCTGTGGCCGATAGGTCTTATCATATTAACATCCTGGAGCTTCTCACTGTACATTGTGCTTTGGTTAATTTTTTCCATCTGGCCAGAAATCATGTGGTAATGATCCATTCTGACAATTCTAAAATGGCTGCTTATCTTAATCACCAGGGCAGCACCCGTTCTCAATCCCTCTGTATTCATACATTATATCTTCTTTTTTTGGGCACCATGTTAGATATTCATATAATTGCGTGTCATGTTCTGGGTGCTTTCAATCTTGTCACAGATTGGCTTTCCCATCTAGACAAAGTCTATCCAGTGGAGAGGTCTCTTGATCCTCTTATTTTCCAGTAGCTTTGCTTTCAGTAAAGTACTCCTCTCATCGATGCTTTTCTCACGTCCATAAACCACAAATTTCCTCTGTTTTGGTCTTCTGTCTTTCATCTTCTTGCTCTGGCTGTTGATGCTTTCAGCCAGGACTGGACCAACAAATACTTATATGTCTATCCTCCCATTTGACTTCCTTGGGTGATTTCTATCATCGATATCACTCTGTGTCAAGTCCTTCTGATTGCTCCATACTTGCCAGCTCAGCCATGGTTTCTGTGGCTTCTTCAGCTCCAAATGACCCCTCTGTTACCTCTTCCTCTGACTCAATCCCTTCTTCATCAACCTCGGTCACCAGTGATTCATGTAGCCCTTTCTGTTCTCTGTCTTCGTGTCTGGTTTTTATCCAGTCCTTGGCAAGGAGATCTGGCTTGTCCCAATGGGTAGCTTCTTTTCTGGCTTGTTCCATTCTCCTTTCTTCCATGGAAATTTATTATCATAAATCAAACATTTTCTGCCATTGGTTTCTGGGTTGAGGGTTTTCCCCTGCTCAATCTACTGTTCCTTGTATTGCAGATTTCCTCACTTGGCTTTTTGATTGGGGTCTTCTATCTCCTCGATCTTGAGATATCAGGCAGCCTTGTCCCACACCTTTTGTTTTCCCGATACCATAGGGTATTTACCTCTTCTACTTTTTCCCTGTTGATGCATTCCTTCTGGATTCATCATCCGCCATGGAGGGCTGTCCTTCTAGTTTGGTTTGTTAATGGGGTCTTTCACTGCCTCACTTTGCCTTTGTTTGAATCACTCTCTATGTTCTCCTTGTGTCACCTTTCCCTTAAGACTTATTTCCTTCTCCTCTTAGCCTGTGTATGTCGAAGGTCTCATTCAAATACCCTTTATCATTCCACATATCTTCTCCTTTATCCAGATCGTTCTTTCCTCTCCAAAGCTTCAGTGGGTTGTGAGAGTAATTCATCCTTTTTGCTGATTTCCCTTCCTTTTATTTCCCACTTTTATTCTCAGCTTGATCCGAATAGACTTCTACGTCCTGAACGTGCTCCTCGCTGTTACATTGCCTGCACGGCGTCCTTTCGTGATGCATGTTCCCACCCTTGGCAGCTGTCCTCTGTTCGTGATCTTTCTCCTTCCACCCTTACCAATTGGGTTTGGCTTTTAATTCGATTGGCTTATTCCTCTTTATTGTCTTCCTTACCGTTTCATTGGCATCTCATCTTCATTGTCCCTTGGAGGAAATTCTTCAGTTGGGCATGTGGACTACCCCAATACATTCGTCTCTCACTATTTGCATAGGATTGCAATTGTTTCCTCTTTATGCTTTCTTCTTCTGCCTGTAGCCATTCTTCTGGCTTCAGTAAGTTATTTTTTATTATTCTTTATTTCTTTTCATGGGCCTTTTTCCCTTCTGATTATTATTACTCATTGTTTGGATCCCACTCTGTGGTGAGTGGTGTCTGACCTGGTATTCTTTATCTGATCAGATTTGCACTGTAAGGTCATGTTGACTTACATATTATATTTCCATGGCCACACAACATGCACTGCAGAGACAGGGTGTTCCACAAGATCGCTTGTAGATTTATTCTCAAGATGAAATTGCTTAATATATTTGCCCATCCCAGACCATACTCACCCATGCACTACATGGGTAAAGCAGAAAAGGATAGCTACCCATCCCTGTATGCCTTGTATTGAATAAATTGGTATGATCTACTTTTTAAAAATAGGGTTTAAAGAATAGGTCACACATTGCACTGTCTCACCACATTTTACTCCCCTTTTTCTAGTGGAGTTTCAGAGTCCTTACTACTTTCCAGTTCCAAGCCATTGGGGTGGTGGACCATGGCGACATCATCCTGAATGGGTTAATGAAATACAAACAAAAGATAAAAATTATTTTAATACCATTCAGTTGAGAGTAGGGTGGTGGTGTTCTGCTGGTGTAGATGATGTGATATCCTCCAATATGAAACAAAAATGAAGAGGAATGAGCCATCAAAATTGCATTTCACCCCTTTGATTGGGATCCCTCATCCTACCCCCATATGGATGTCAGTTCCCAGTGGCTGTGTATTGGATTTACAGTTAAAATAATCAACATATGTCCTCACACATGTATTACAGATGTCTATATTCCTCCCTCAATTATACTCTTGTTACTCCATCAGTGTTGTGGGTCATGGTGGAGGTACTTGCAGATTATTATGGTTCTTCCCCTTCCACTATTCCTCAATTCTTATTATTCTGAAAATGTTACTATGCTTGGGGCACTTCCAGTCAATTTGGACATAGATGGTTTACATTAAGCAGACATCTTTTTGTACTGGATGTTGTGTTCCCGAATCAATCTATTGATTTCTTATATTAACCCCCATATGTGCCCCGTTCACGGGTTGGGGGGGGTTCTTGATTCCCTCTAGTTTCATGAACTTGAGGTGAAGACAGTATGAACCTCTTTCCTACCCCCCACGTGGATTTTGGTACCCAATAGCCAGGTTTTAGATTCTGGTTGACTTAGCGACAGTATGATCCTCATCCTACCCCCACATTGATGTCAGTTCCTGGAAGCCTGAGTTTTGGATGTAGTTGACTTGCTGTGTAAGGTTCATCACACCCTAGCCACTTTATGCCTAGGCGCATCCTTTTCATTTTACCCACTTTTATATTTTCTGGGATAGAGTTTCATAAATATTGTATGGTTCAGATCACTATCTGACCTTAGTTCTCTCCCACTTGGATGTGCTTCTCTGTTTTTCCACCCATATGGGCGACATCTTCCTATGATGGGCGAAGAGTATACCTGGTTCAGAAGTGGTGTGGTCCCCACATCAGATTTTAGGATCTGACTGTTTCATCTTAGGGAGTGTTTTTCGGACACTTTCAAAGGATGCTTCTTTCTTTCCCTCACAATGATCCCTCCACCTATTCATTGTGGGATTCTAGCTATTTATGAATTGAATAGAGGGAGTCACATGCATCATGAGAGTATGTCATACTCTTATTGGTGGAGGGTTGTCGCGTGATGATTTGCATGAGAGATGCATTGGAATCAGGCAATTCCAATTGAGAGGAGATAAAAGGCTTGTGGCATGCATGAAAATATTGCATATAGAGGGCAGCGCTGAATAAGAATAACCATTTAGGTGAGAGGAGGCATGTACCTATTGGAAATACATTTTCAGTATAGGAAAATTATAACTTTCATATGGATACTTAAGATGCTATTGATCCAAGTATCCCTTTTTTAGTAGAGATAGTAAGTTCATTTCTTAAAACTACCCTTGTAATGGTCACTAATCCCAGTAAAATTTAAAGGCTGTATATACACAATTCAGTGTTTCTTGTTTTAAAACTATCCCTGTATTGGTCAATAATCCCAGTAAAATTTAAATACTGTATATACACAATTCAGTGTTTCTTGTGGTAAAACTACCCTTGTAATGGTCACTAATCCCAGTAAAATTTAAAAGCTGTATACCGGTCTACTATAACTAAAGAGAACAGAGGCAGTGTCTTGTATATAGATTGTATAACACTGGAAATAATGAAACTGTAGGTTTTAGTGTGTTTCTTTAAACTAAATAAATCTCTTCTTCACAGATTGTTAAGACAAAATTAATCTTTAATAGTGTGGATTTTTGATTAATTTATTTTAATACATTTTGATGTATTTATACTGTTTTTCTGAAAAGTATCATAAGTTTTGTAGTATTTCATTTTTCCTATGTATGGTCATGAGTTCTCTAACTAGTAACCAGAAGTGTACAATAATAGGGTACAGATCAACTAGAGCTATAATAGCTTGTT
Source organism: Limulus polyphemus (assembly GCF_000517525.1). Lineage (NCBI taxonomy): Eukaryota > Metazoa > Arthropoda > Merostomata > Xiphosura > Limulidae > Limulus > Limulus polyphemus. The sequence goes on from NW_013666089.1 coordinate 494,775, forward strand.
AATAAAACAGTTACATGATACTTCTCTAATCATAAATGTCAGTCTATTTGTCTTATTACTATATTTAGCTTAACTTCAGTTTTCAATGACTGTTGTTACTATCTTAACTTTGGTGGTGAGGTTTCTGGGGTTTTAGCATATTGTTGAATTTAACAAGACTAGAGTTACATTGTTTTGGTCTTACTTACCTTAACTACTTAATTCTAGAGATTCTTCAGCTTATACTGTCTTACTCAGCATATTTTGTAACACATAGAATGAAAGTCTTACTTTAATTCCTAAAACTTTCTATTTTACATCTTGTTACTTTTCTAAGCCTAACCCACAAACACTATTTGTGTATGTATTTTATTTCATTCTTTAGTTGACGTTTTATACTTTATGACTTAATAAATGTTTTTATCAAGTGTATCAGAGGATTGAGAAAAGAACAAGACTGTCACAGTTATACAGCAGATTTGTTGAGAAACTGGTAAAAACATAGTTGAAAAAAAAAATATTTAAAAGGGGTGTTTCTTCAATTTCAGATGGGAGAGCTAAATGAGGCAGCTGAAGCAGCCACCCAAGAAGGACTGAAAATAACACTGAGAGTTTTGTTCTTGCAGAACTTGGGTATTATCATTGGCATCGTGGTTTTGTTTGTGATGGCTAGATACAGTGAAATGATCAACTTTGATGCTGCTGGAGATCTAAATGAGATTAAGATACAGGTGTAGAGTAAATCTGTTAGTGGAGACCTGCCTTCATAAGAATGTAGGGAAGTCAACATGGTGTGTAGTGTTTTGCAGGAAAGACTTGTTCCAGTTGGTAAAGACAAGGGACTTCCATTTCAGCTAGACTAATAGTCTTGAAGCTTTCTTTAAAGTGGTCTGTAATTTTTTCAAGGGAAGTTCACATGCATGTCCTGAGTGAGCCAAGTATTCATTCTAGGTTGATTTCAACTGGTGGAACGTATTTTATCTGCATTACATTACCTGTTATGTTGTATTTTATTTCACCATCAAAGTTTTGGTTACCCATAACTCTTTTTATTTTGAGGTTTTTTAGGATTATATTTTATGAATTATAGTTGTTATGTGTAAGCTCTAATCCTAAGAGCAAATCAGTCATTGTGCATTAATTTAGTCAAATTTTGGTCTTATTTAATTTTTTTATTTCATAATAAATTTTCTTAGTGAGATTTTTTATGTGTGTACATGAAGTGATCAAAGCATTTTAGAACATTAAAGCTGCATGAACAACACCTATTGTTTTCTGTTAGCAAGGTTGTATAACTATTACAAAATGTTTTGTGATAGTTAGATAGAAAAAATAAGATGATACTGAGAAGTATGTTTATTTTCATAAGATATTGAACATACTAAGTTTGTTATTGAATCTAGTACAGTATGATGTAATGGTAACTAATGATATAAGATGATACTGAGAAGTATGTTTACTTTCGTAAGGTATTGAACATGCTAAGTTTGTTATTGAATCTAGTACAGTATGATGTAATGGTAACTAATGATATAAGATGATAATGAGAAG
>NW_013666089.1:496602-500492 GCF_000517525.1 Limulus polyphemus
TTTCTTTCGTAAGATATTGAACATGCTAAGTTTGTTATTGAATCTAGTACAGTATGATGTAATGGTAACTACTGATATAAGATGATACTGAAAAGTATGTTTTTCTTTCGTAAGATATTGAACATGCTAAGTTTGTTATTGAATCTAGTACAGTATGATGTAATGGTAACTACTGATATAAGATGATAAGTGAATAAGTAAAAAGTTTAATTAAAATTTAACAAAATTATTAAAATATTTATGCCAACAATATTCAACTGTATGAGATCAAATATTGTGTTGTGATGCAGCTACTACTAATGCTAAATTTACTCAACACATTGTTTTATTTATTAGCTTAGTATTAAACCTCATGGAAGGTTTAGAAAGTTTGAAAGCTAAAATACTTTGATCTCAATTAGTGTGTGATAATTTGGCCAAAGGTATTCTTATGCATATTACTTTTTTTATAAATTATTTGGAAATGGTTTCTTATTGAAAGTCATTGTTTTACTACAAGGACTTTCATAATATTTTTTAAAGTTAAAATATTATATATGATGGTGAATATTAGTAAGATGTATACATCAAAATTTTTCTGAAAAATGCATTATCAACCCCTCCTCATCTCAAACACACTCAATCCCCTTCATGTCTGAAACATAACCAAACCCTTATCATCTGAAATATAGTTAACCTTTCTTGCTAGAAATATAATCCATGTCACCCAATATGTCCAACTTCCTTAATTTTTTACAACTTTTTTCATTCTTCTTACTTTTCTCTAATTTTTATACAAAATTCCTATTTCTTTTCCTACTTTTAAATTACATATTTAGTTTAGCTCAACTTGAAGTACGAAACTTGCATAAAAGACACATAGTCATATTGTGATTATAGTCAAACTGCCACCATTATTAACATAAGATAGTGAAGTGTTTTGGAATCTGGTAGTTTATACAAGTTACATTCTCTTGGTGGTATCAAAGGTAAATAGTTTTTTGTTTTTTTTAGCAAAATGAGCAAATTGTTTTCTCTGCTTCCTTGTAAGTGATGTTAGAGTGAACATAACCTCCATCTAAGTGAAGAACAAGTGAGGTATGATCAAGGGTTTTGTTAGCTTGATACATTTTGAGTTTTCAAGTTGAAGTGTGTGCACCAGCTTTTGTTAAATTGTGCTTCTTGTCATGGTTTCTGTTTAAATAAGCTTTAGCTGCACATTGTTTGATTTTCATGTGTGAGAGTGTGCATGTCTCTGTCAGTCATGTCCTGAAATAACTAGATTCTGATAGTTTTAATACACATTATTAATCTTCTGCTAATTTAACATACATGCACTTGGTGTTGTGTTACTTGTGAAGTTTATGTCTCCATGGTAATGGTTCTCAAGACCAACCACTATAACAAGTTTTATATTTCAGGGTAATTTAGAAAACTGAAATTCCACACAGAAAAACATGATTCCAGCACCAATGGTTAACTTGCGTGGACAATAATGGCCATGAACTTTTATATGTGTATCAACCTTTGCCAAAGGACCAGCAAATAGCTTGTGATAATAGTAGCAAAGAGCAACTCTTGAAACTTGTACACGGAGATAAACATAAAGAGCCGCCTAAAGTGGAGATTAGTTCTAATCAGCAAAAATAGTTCTACAAATCAGATTACGTATATGTATTTCAGTGCATTTATTAAGGTGTTAATGACTATGACAAAGCAGGTAATTTCATAAAAATATGCTGATAACGCCTGTATGAAAACTAAATTATCTTTACCTTTCCCTATTAAAGGCCCTACTTTTTGAGAACTTTGCCATATTAAAGTTCATACTTCTTCTGGGTGGGGTCATGTTGGAATGCCTGATAACTAACTCCTTTTCATCTGAAACATAACAAATCCAGTATATATTGAGCAAAACTCATTATCGACATTGGGTATGACAAATATTGTGTGGTTGGAATACTTTCATTTTAGGAATGATCTGGTAGTTAGGGCACTCAACTCGCAATCAGTGGGTCATGGGTTCAAATCTCCATCACCAAATATGCTTGACCTTTCAGCCATGGGAGCATTATAATATGACAGTCAATCCCACTATTTGTTGGTGAGTAGCCCAAGAGTTGGCAGTGGGTGTTGACTAGCTGCTAAATTAGGGACAGATAACACAGATAGCTCTTGTCTAGCTTTGCACAAAATTCAAAACAAACCAAACCCATTATTTCGTGAAATATAACCAACCCATTTTCATCTGAAATGTGATCAGTCGTACTTTTGACATAAACATTCTCTCATGATATTCCAAAGCACACAGGATCAACAGAAAAAAGCTAGCATCAGAAAAAAAAAAAAACAGTTACCCGAGTAATTTACTATCTTTTGTTTACCATTGTATTATGGTAAATTGTTTGTTATATTTCTAAAAGTTCAAGAACAAAGAGCAGCTCAATAGTTCAAGATATTTATATTAATTGGCTATTTAGTGGATCTGTCCTGTAATTCTGCTAGCAGTTATTCCTTTTTTTTTAGTTATAAGATATTGATTTGTATTTCATTACATTATTTATTGTTTATTTAAATATAGTTCCTGATTTCAAGAAAGCAGCATTATTTTTTCAATTATTCAGCAATTGGTAATTAAAGTGAAGAACATTGATATATTTTTGTTTTAGAAGTTGTATAAATAATAAAGATAATAATGAATTAACTTATAAAACTACACAAATGTGATTAAGAATCTATAAGGAGAGCAAAAATGCAACTCTAGAATCCTGTTTCGATACTGGTGGTGGGCAGAGCACAGATAGCACATTGTGTAGCTTTGTGCTTAATTACAAACAAACAACATTTTATAAACCAATACAAAGATGTATTAAACAGTCGATAAGGAGAAAAAGTTATATGAAAACATTATATAACGATCACAAAATTATCAATTTTTAAAAAGTTATAAACAATTTATAAGGATAACAAAGATGTACTAAACATTGTAAAAAGTAGAGATATGTATTAATTTGAGAATAATAAAGAGGTACTGAACAATCTAAAAAATATGAGGATGTATTAACATTTCTCTAAATATAAAACATACTAAATACTCCAGAAAATAATGAAAAAATATGTATGAAGTAAAAACAGAAATTACTAGAGAATTGCAAAGGAAACATAATCATGCAACAAAAGTTCAAGATGAATAACAAGTGTTTAACACTTCAGACCACTATCAAAACTTAAAGTTAAAAGGATTTGTGGTTTTTTTAGTTGTCAAAAACAAAATTGTGAACTCTGTAGTTTCATTCAGTGACTATGCTAAATTAAGGATATTGATATTCTGCTAGTTAAAACTGCTATAATTTCACTGCTTATTAAAATTTATATAATTATCCTGCATGTTAAAATTCTTATAATTACCCTGCTTATAAAATTGCTATAATTATCCTTGTTAAAATTACTATAATTTCATACTTGTTAAAATTACCTATAATTTCATACTTGTTAAATTTTTTATAATTATCCTGATTGTTAAATTTCTTATAATCATTCTACTCATGAAAATGGCTGTAATTATCCTGCTCATTGAAGTTGTTATAATTACCCTGCTTGTTAAAATTGCTATAATTATCCTGCTTATAAAATTGCTATAATTTCATACTTGTTAAAATTACTATAATTTCATACTTGTTAAATTTTTTATAATTATCCTGATTGTTAAATTTCTTATAATCATTCTACTCATGAAAATGGCTGTAATTATCCTGCTCATTGAAGTTGCTGTAATTATCCTGCTCATTAAAATTCTTATAATTACCCTGCTTGTTAAAATTGCTATAATTATCCTGCTTATAAAATTGCTATAATTTCATACTTGTTAAAATTACTATAATTTCATACTTGTTAAATTTTTTATAATTATC
>NW_013666089.1:500768-503050 GCF_000517525.1 Limulus polyphemus
CTTGTTAAAATTGCTGTAATTATCTTTCTTGTTAAAATTGCTGTAATTATCCTGCTCGTTAAATTTACTATAATTATTGTGCTTGTTAAAATTGCTGTAATTATCTTTCTTGTTAAAATTGCTGTAATTATCCTGCTCGTTAAATTTACTATAATTATTGTGCTTGTTAAAATTGCTGTAATTATCTTTCTTCTTAAAATCGCTATAATTATCCTGCTTGTTAAAAAAATTCCTATATCTTTCTTTTTAAATTTGTTTTAATTATCATGATTGTTAAAATTCTTATAATTATCCTGCTTGTTAAAATTGCTATAATTGTCATGCTTGTAATTTTTTTGTTTCCTAATTTTCCTGCTTGTTAAAAGTATAAATTGCTAGATTTTCACACTAACAATTTTTAGTTGAAAGGGTAACTGATATCATTTTTTTAGGAATTTGGCACATTTGTAACTTAGTAGGACAGTACATTGTTATTACTTCCCATCATGTTAGAACTCAGTTTTATAGCACATTAAGCTGTCATAAATTATTGAATGTGAAAACCATCGCATCTCTTTGGTATTTGACAAAACTACATTTTCAATATTTTGATTTTTTTTATTTAACTTGAATAACGTTTTTCTGAAACTAAAATTACAGTACATGTATACATACAGAATCTACTTCTATATAAAACCATATTGAGGTATCAGCAAATCATAACTTCTTAGATTTCCAGGATTTTAAAATTGCTGTGTATAATGAAATGCGGGGTGTTATGATACTATCTGCATCATATATGTTAAAATTAAGAGGTAGAACATCCCTCTCACGTTAGGCTTAGGAAGTTCTTTCTCTTTTTTTTAAGTTTCACTCCCACAACTTGCCACTCTGAATTAGATATATCCACAATCCGAGTATGTGATAAAAACACATTTTTATCCTCTCTTATTGGCTGAAATTTAAAGAAATATTAAAGCAGCATGTCAAGAATCAATATCGAATTACTACCTGTCAATAACGAATGATAATTTTATAAGTAAGTAGCTTAATGTTAAATAGCTTGATATTCTTCTTCAAGAGACCTTGGTTAAGGACGGAAGGAAATGTGCAAAAGATATCTTCACAGAATAGTGTTTTGCAAAACAAAGATATTTATTTTCAAAATTTAAATCTAAATAAGTTTAATATTGTTGAATCACGTGTATCTGGTTGCATTATTTCTGCAAAAAAACTTGTTTTTTAATGCTTGGTCGCTAAAACAATAACAAAAGTATGTCTCGTACAGTTTTAGTATTTACAGATGGAGAGTCCTGACGATTGTGATTTTTTAGAAGAAACTTGGTGAGCTCATTGATCGTCAGAAAGAGACGTCAGCTCACTGAAAAAATCAAGAGTACATCACATTTTTTTGTATCTTAGACAATGCCTCATTTCTGAAGGTCAAAAGCACGTAATGAACAGAAAATGAAACATATTTTCAAGATAATTTAATGTACGGTAATGAAAGAAATCCGAAGTCTTACCTAGTGTGCACTTTGCACTTAAAACAAATATATTTATTAAACTATTGTGAAAATTAAAAATATAAAGTAAACGAATGCGATTTTCACAGACTAATTAGCTTATTGTCGCATTTTTACTAGCTGTGATTTGGATGTAATCTATATGTTTAAATAATAAGTGCAATAACGACATTAAATAAAGTTGCTGGACTAAGAGAGGGCGTGCGAAGCAAATGCTGTGTGAAAAACTATATTCTACCTATCGATATTTAGATTATTAAATTTTTATGAAAGAAAAACTTATTGTAATCATTATTGTGTGTACAAATGCTCTTCCAAGCTGTATTGCATACAAAAAGTAGTATCTTGCAATTCTTTAGGGCGTTAAATATATTTTTATGCTGTTAGTGCGTAAGAAATATGTTTCACCTGTTGTTCAGTTGAGAAAGGGTTTTGCTAATTAACAAGTTTCAAGACTTTCATAGTGTTAAAAAATATTAGGTCGTCAAGAAATTAATGTCGCGTTTTGGAACACTTTCATTCACCCCTCCCCTCAAAAAAAAAAAAGTACAGCAAGTATAATGGTTAAACGAACTGCTTAAACGTCACGTTAGTGTATAATGTGTAAAGTTTAGTACACTCTAATCCGTTATAGTGATGGCACACGACAGGACACACACTCGGCATGTAATGCTGTTTGAATACAAGAAAGGAAACAACGCCTCTGTAGCCAAAAAGAATTTTATGGAAATGTTTTGAGCGTTCGTAAATGTCAACGATGGTTCAGCCTTAATAACT
>NW_013666089.1:503505-504199 GCF_000517525.1 Limulus polyphemus
GTTCAGCCTTAATAACTGTGATGGCAGGGCCGACATATTGATATTGATGCTCTGAAAGTGCTTGTTGAGTCTAACCTAAGGCAACACACTCGTGAAATTGACCTGAAATTGCATGTCTCGCATGAAACAATACGTACATATCGAAGGAATATGGGAAACTCCATAAAAAAAAAGGTGTTTGGGTGCCTCACGAACTCTCCGGTGATCATTGTTTCCAACGTGTGAACGTTGCTTCGTCTCTTCTGGCGCGTGAACCATTTTTGGACAGAATTGTCACCCATCGGTGATTAAAGATGGAATCTTTATGCGAATATCAAACGCCAAAAACAATGGATCAGTCCTAGACAAAAACCACTTCCGACACCAAAACCTGGACTCCATCCGCAGAAAGTGATGCTTTGCATTTGGTGGAACATCAAAGGAGTAATTCATTTCGAACTCCTCAGTCCCCAGCGAATTGTCAATGCAGAGATCTATAGTCAGCAACTGGAACGTTTAAATCAAGCCCTTCATCAGAAACGCCCTTCACTCGTCAATCGGAAAGGTGTTGTTCATCTCTACGACAATCCACGTCCACACGTGGTACGTTTGACGCAACACAAGATTATGGAGTTGTGTTGGGAAGTTCAACCCACACCCCCGATATTCTCCAGATATGGCACCATCAGATTACCATCTTTTTCGTTCTCTGCAA
>NW_013666089.1:504511-511201 GCF_000517525.1 Limulus polyphemus
AGATTACCATCTTTTTCGTTCTATGCACACCATCTTAATGGGAAAACGTATGCAAATGTGGAAGATGTAAAGAAGACATCGACATGTTTTTGCTTCAAAGCTAAGAGGTTTCTGTAAGAGGACATCTTAATAAGGATATCGTCTAAGTACTAAATCAGAAAGACACCTTACTTAGAATCGTGTATAACTATAAAGTCAACAGGACACCTTATTAAGGATCGTGTCTAACTATAAAGTCATCAGGAAACATTACTTAATCTCGCATCTGTTTATAAAGTTAACAGGACACTTTAATTAGGATTGCGTCTAATTATATTGTCAACAGGACACCTTAATTAGGATATCGTCTAAGAATTAAATCACAAGAACACCTTACTGAGGATCGTGTCTAACCAGAAGGCAACACTACAACTTACTTAGGATCGTATCTAACTATCAAGTCAACAGGACATACTTACTTAGGATCGTGTCTAACCATAATGTCAACCGGACACCTTACTGAGGATCGTTTCTAACTACAAAGTATACAAGACACCTTACTTAGGATCGCGTGTGACTATAAAATCAACAGGACACCTTACTTAGGATTTCGTCTAATTATAATGTCAACCGGACACCTTACTTAGGATTGTGTCTAACCATAAAGTTAACAGGATACCATACTTAGGATCGTGTCTAACTATAATGTCAACCGGACACTTGACGTAGGATCGATTCTGACTTTAAAATAATCTGGATACCTTACATGGAATCACGTCTAACTAAATTCAACAGGACATCTTACTTATGACACCTTCTAACTATAAAGTCAAAATGACACTTACTTAGGATCCCGTCTAACTATATTGTAAACAGGACACCTTAATTAGAATATGGTCTAATTATTAAATCAGCAGGATACCTTACTTAGGATCGCATTTAACAATAAAGACAACCGGACATCTTAATGAGGTTCGTGTCTAACTAAAAAGTCAATCGCACACCCTACATACGATCGTATTTAACTACAAAGTCTACAAGATACCTTACATGGGATCGCATGTAAGTATAAATTCAACAAGACACCTTACTTAGGTTCGCGTCTAACTATAAAGTCAACAGGACATCTAATTAGGATATCCTCTAAGTATTAAATCAGCATGACACCTTACTTAGGATCTCGTTTAACTATAAAGTCAACAGGACACCTTACGCAGGATCGTGTATAACTTGAAATAAACAGGACATTTTACTTAGGATCGTATCTAATTATGATGACAACGGAACACCTTACTTATGATTGTGTCTAATTACAAAATATACAGGTCACCTTACTGAGGATCATGTCTAACTATAAAGTGAACAGAACAACTCACTTAGGATCGTGTCTAACCATACATTTAACAGGACACAATTCTCAGGATCATGTCCAACTATAAAACAGAAGGACGCCATACTTAGGCTCGAGTGTAACTATAAAGTCAACAGGACACCTTAATTAGGATCACATCTTAGTAATAAATCAGCAGGATACCTTATTTAGGATCGCGTCTATCTATAAATTTTATAGAACGACTTTCTTAGGATCGTGTCTAATTATAATGTCAACAGAACACCTTACTTAGAATTGTGTCTAATTACAAAGTATAGAGGACACCTTACTTAGGATGATTATCTAAGTAGAAAGTATAGAGGACACCTTACTTAGGATCGCGTGTAAGTATAAGATCAACAGGACACCTTACTTAGGATCGAGTCTGACTATAAAGTTAACAGGACACCTTAATTAGGATCGTGTCTAAGTACTAGACCAGCAAGATACCTTACTTAGGATCGTGTCTAACTACAAAGTCAACAGGACACCTTTCTTTTGTTACCATCTAACTATAAATTCAACGGGACACCTTACTTAGGATCACGTCTAAATATAAAGTGAACCGGACATCCTGCTTAGGATCGTATCTAACTACAAAGTATACAGGATAACTTAGTTAGGATCGCGAGTAACTGTAAAAGCAAAAGGACACCTTACTTAGGATCGCGTCTAACAAGAAAGTGACTTTGCGTATGATCGAGTCTTACTAAAGAATCACCTGGACACCTTACTTGGGATTGCGTCTGACTAAAAAGTTATGAGGACACCTTACTTAAGATCGCGTCCAACTATAAAGTCAACAGAATTCCTTATATGGGATCGCGTCTGAGTATTAATTCAGCAGAAAAACTTACTTAGGATCGCGTCTAACTATAAACTCAAGAATGAAGATCGTATATAATTACAAAGTATACAGTACACCTTATTTAGGATCGTGTCTAATTTTAAAATCAACAGGATACTTTACTTAGGATCGAGTCTAACCACAAAATAAACAGGTCACCTTACTTAGAATCGCGTCTGACTATAAAGTCATCAGGACACCTTACTTGGGAACGCGTCTGACTATGAAGTCAACAGGACACCTTAATTACGATTGCGTCTAAGTATTAAATCAGAGGATATCTTACTTATGATCGCATCTAACTATAATGTCAACCAGACACGTTACTGAGGATCATGTCTAACTATAATGTCAACTGGACTCCTTAAAGAGGATCATATTTAACTATAAAGTCATCCGGACACCTTACTATGGATCGTGTCTAACTAGAAAGTCAACAGGACACCTTACTTAGGATCGCGTCTGACTATAAAGAGAACAGGACACGTTACTTAGGATCGCGTCAGACTATAAAGAGAACAGGACACGTTACTTAGGATCGGGTCTAACTATAAAGTTAACTGGAACACCTTATGTTACGTAGGATCATGTCTAACTATAATGTCAACCGGACTCCTTAAAGAGAATCATACCTAACTATAAAGTCAAAAGGGCACCTTACTTAGGATCGCGTCTAACTATATAGACAACAGGACACCTTCAATAGGATAGCGTCTAATTATCATATCAGCAGGACACCTTACTTAGGATCGCGTCTAACTATAAAGTCAACAGGACACTTGACGTAGAATTGCTTATAACTTGAGATAAATAGGACACCCTACTTACGATCGCGTCTAACCATAAAATAAACAGGACATCCTACTTAGGATCGCGTCTAAGTATTAAATCAGCAGGATTCCTTACATAAAATCGCGTCTAACTATAAAGTCAACAGGACACCTTATTTAGGATCGCGTCTAACTTTAAATAAACAGGATATCTTGATTATGATCGAATCTAACTTGTAAATCACCATACATCCCTACTTACGATCGCTTCTAACTATAAAGTCAACAGGACACCTTATTTAGGATCGCGTCTAACTTTAAATAAACAGGATATCTTGATTATGATCGAATCTAACTTGTAAATCACCAGTACATCCCTACTTACGATCGCTTCTAACTATAAAGTCAACAGGACACCTTAATCAGGATATCGTCTAAGTATTAAATCATCAGGATACCTTACTTAGGATCGCGTCTGACTATAAATTCAACAAGACAACCTACTTATTATACCGTTTAACTATGAAGTCATCAGTATACCTTACTTAGGATCGCGTCTAGCTATAAAGTCAACATGACATCTTACTTAGGATCGCGTCTAACTTTAAATAAACAGGATATCTTGCTTATGATCGAATCTAACTTGTAAATCACCAGTACATCCCTACTTACGATCGCTTCTAACTATAAAGTCAACAGGACACCTTAATTAGGATATTGTCTAAGTATTAAATCAGCAGGATACCTTTCTTACAATCGTGTCTAACTATAAAGTCTACAGGACAATTTACTTAGGATCGTGTCTAATTATAATGTCAACAGAACACCTTAATTAGGATCGTATGTTGCTACAAAGTATACAGGACACCATAATTTGGATAGAGTATAAGTATAAATTCAACAAGACACTTTACTTATGATACCGTCTAACTATTAATTTAACAGGACACTTTATTTATGATACCGTATAATTATGAAGTCAAAAGGACACCTTAATTAGGATCGCATCAGTATACCTTAAGTAGAATACAGTATAAGTATTAAATCAGCAAGACATCTTACTTAGGATCGCTTTTAACTATAAAGTCACCAGGACACCTTACTTAGGATTGCGTATAACTATAAAGTCAACCGGACTTCTTACTGAGGATCGTGTCTAACTAAAAAGTCAAGAGGACACCTTACTTGGTATGGTTCTAACCACAAATTTAACAGGACACCATACTTAGGATCATTTCTAACAAGAAAACACACGGACACCTTACTTAGAATCAAGTTTAACTGCAAAGTCAAGAAGACACCTTACGTAGGATCGCGTATAACTTGAAATAAACAGGAGACCTTACTTAAGATCGCATCTAACCATAAATTCATCAGGATCGTGTCTAACTATAAAGTGGACAAGACACCTTACTTAGGATTGCATCTGATTATAAAGTCAACAGGACACCTTACTTACAATCGCGTCTAACTATAAAGTTAACAGGACACCCTAATTACGATTGCATCTGAGTATTAAATCAGAGGATACCATACTAAAGATCGCGTTTAACTATAAAGTCAACAGAACACCTTACGTAGAATTACGTATAATTTCAGATAAACAGGACACCTTACTTAGGATCTCTTCTGACTATAAAGTCAACCGGACTTCTTACCGAGGATCGTGTCTAACTATGAAGTCAAGAGGACACCTTACTTATTATGGTTCTAACCATAAATTTAACAGGACACCAAACTTAGGATCATGTCTAACTATAAAACACAAGGACACCTTACTTATAATCGTATCTAATCGCAAATTCATCAGGACACCTTACTTAGGATTGCATCTGACCATAAAGTCAACAGGACACCTTACTTACAATTGCGTCTAACTATAAAGTTGACAGGCACCCTAATTAGGATCGCATCTGAGTATTAAATCAGAGGATACCATACTAAAGATCGCGTTCAACTATAAAGTCAACCGGGCACCTTACTGAGGATTGTGTCTAACTATAAAGTCAACTGGACACCTTACTGAGGATCGTATCTAACTATAAAGTCAACCGAACACCTTACATAGGATCGTGTCTAACTATAAAATCAACAGGACACCTTACTTAGGATCGCGTCTAACTATAAAGTCAACAGGACACCTTACTTCCGATCACGTCAAACTATAAAGTCAACCAGACAACATACTTAGAATCGCGTCTAACTATAATTTAACAGAACACCATAATTAGGATCGCGTCTAAATATAAAGTTAACAGAACACCTTCATTGTGATCGCGTATAACTTTAAAGTCAAACGGACACCTTAATGAGGATCGTGTCTAACTAAAAGTCAACCGGACACCTTACTGAGGATCGTGTCTAACAAGAAAGTCAACAGGACACCTTACTTAGAATTGCGTCTGACTATAAGGTTAAGAGGACACTTTAATTAGAATCGCGTCTGACTATAAGGTTAAGAGGACACTTTAATTAGGATCGCTTCTAAGTATTAAATCAGTAGCATACCTCAATTAGGATTGCGTCTATCTACAAAGACAACCGGACACCTTAATGAGGATCATTATCTAAGTAGAAAGTATATAGGACACCTTACTTAGGATCGCGTGTAACTATAAAATTAACAAGACACCTTACTTATTATACCGTCTAACTTTTAAGTCAACAGGACAACTTAATTAGGATATCGTCCAAGTATTAAATCAGCAGGACACCTTAGTTAGGATCGCGTCTATCTATAAAATCAACATGACACCTTAGTTAAGATCGCGTCTGACAATAAAGTCAACAGGACACTTTATATAGTATCGCGTCTAAGTAGTAAATCAGCAGAACACCTTACTTGGGATCGTGTCTAATTATAAAGTCAACCGGACACCTTACTGAGGATCGTATCTAACAATAAAGTCAACAGGACACCTTACTTCCGATCACGTCAAATTATAAAGTGAAGAAGACACCTTACTTGGGATTGCGTCTAACTATAAAATCAACACGACACCATAATTAGGAACGAATTTCATTATAAAGCAACAGGACACCTTTCTTCCGATCACGTCAAACTATAAAGTCAATCAGACAACATACTTAGAATCGCATCTAACTATTATTTAACAGAACACCTTAATTAGGATCGCGTCTAACTATAAAGTTAACAGAACACCTTCATTGTGATCGCGTCTAACTGTAAAGTCAACCGAACACCTTAATGAGGATCGTGTCTAACTAAAAGTCAACCGGAGACCTTACTGTGGATAGGGTCTAACTACAAACTCAACAGGACACCTTACTTAGGATCCCGTCTAACTATTAATTAAACAGGACATATTACTCATGATACCGTCTAACTAAGTCAAAGGAACCCTTACTTAGGATCACGTGTAACAATATAGTCAACAGGACACCTTAAATAGGATATTGCCTAATTATTATATCAGCACGACACTTTACTTAGGATCGCGTCTAACTATAAAGTCAACTGGACACCTTACTGAGGATCGTGTCTAACTATAAATTCAACAGGGCACCTTACTTAGGATCATGTCTAACCATAAATTTAACAGGACACCATATTTAGGATCATATCTAGCAATAAAACACAAGGACACCTTACTTAGGATCATGTCTAACCATAAATTTAACAGGACACCATATTTAGGATCATATCTAGCAATAAAACACAAGGACACCTTACTTAGGATCTTCAATCTCTCTGTCCGCTA
>NW_013666089.1:511828-515434 GCF_000517525.1 Limulus polyphemus
TATAAAGTCTACAGAACACCTTAATTAGGATCGCGTCTAAGTATTAAATTAGCAGGACACCTTTCTTGGGATCGCGAGTAACTTTAAAGTCAACAGGGCACCTTACTTAGGATCGTGTCTAACTATAAAATCAGCAAGACAACATACTTTATGATCGCGTCTAACTATATGATCAACAGGACACCGGACTTAGGATCGTCACTAACTATAAAATCAGTAGGACACCTTACTGGGGAACGCGTCTAACTTTAAAATTAACAGGACACTTTACTTAGGATCGCGTCTAACTATTAAATCAGCAGGACGCCTTACTTAGGATTGCGTCTATAAAATCAGCAGGACACCTTACTTGGATTTATTAGAAACTATGAAATATGCATAAGTACAGTATTATTAACTCACCAGTAAAGAAACTAAAAGCGTGTAATTTGAAAATATGGAACTGTTATTGTTTGTGAAATTTTAGACTAGCAAAGAAAAAAATCTAAACTCACAAATTTGAAGTTTCAATTACAAACAACACGTGCTACAGAGGCAAAGAGGTCTGACGATGAAGAAAGGAGAAAGATGGAACTGAAGGCCACCAATATAGGAAAAAAAATATCCTTTAAAAGTCAGCATTTCCGTTCCTCCCTATATGAATAGGATATATGATTTCTCCATGGCGACCGAATATCTGAAAGATTACTTTTTAGATCGCAATTGTGATAAAAAGGAAATAGCGTCTTGTGTTTGGTTTAGTCTTCATTCATTTCAAAAATAAAATATTTTTTTATATGTTGGATAACTGTGTTCTGTCCAACATATAACAAAATTAACAGTAAATCCATACTTAAGGTAGTTTATTATTATTATTTATACCTTGTATTAACGATGATTGTCTTGTCTGGTATAGATCAATATTAACGGTACCTGTCCTGTCTGGTATAGATCAATATTAACGTTTTTTGTTAATATTAAACGGCAGTAAAAAAAAGTGGTACAGCGGTATGTCTGCGGATTTACAACGCTAGAAACTGGGTTTCGATACCCGTGGTGAGAGGAGATAACACATTGTGTAGCTTTGTGCTTAACTTCAAACAAACCGTTACTTTTTAAGTAGATGAGGACAAATCTTAATGACAACAGAAAAATGTATGCTTGTGACTGCGAACGGTGGAATCTCGAATTATTATCAAACTGACATAAAATACAGTAATAAACTGTTTTTTTTTGGTTTTAGGGATGATGTACTGAAGTTTCAAGAAGGTGAAAGGAAGTAATTACTCGCCAAGTACTGCTGTACTTGTATGAATGTGTTGCTGTATAAGAACGAGACAATGTCGGCTGCTTTACGATGTCACATCTGACACCACGGTTGAATAAAACCTTTTATTTGTTCTGATTGACAGTATTCACACATGTATCTTCTTTTTGTTTCGTAATGAAACTTTTCATTTAGCATAAAAATCCGTATACTGATATGATAACACAGATCTCGCTGCCGAGATGTAATTTCTTGTTGACAATTGCTGTGGTTAACAAAATGCTAATGACCCTGTAATGTGAGGAGCAGAGAAAACAATACTGGTCAGTTACAAAGTTTTATACTGCTTAGTGTCCCTAAAGACTATAAAATTAGCTCCTACGGCATCATTAAAAAATATCGATCGGTCTATCTTCCTCGTCTTCTGTCTCAGCTTTGATTCTGGCTCATAGTTCTCCCTGGTTGATTACTTAACCCAAGACTAGCCTAGCCAAGAGGATCAGCTCTTTCGTTGGGCCAGTCCAGGCTCGTCGTGTGTGATGGACTTTGATTCAGTGTAACTCTCCGTCATTGTGTATGTCCCCTCCTTCATCCATTAATACATATGTGCGCATGCGTGTGATGACATGCGTGTCGGCTTAATTTTACTGTTCGATATCTGTTGACTCAGTGGCTCTGCTGCCATGTCCTCGGTAGCAACACGTCTTTAAATCATAGCTATCATGAGTGTCCGAAGGGTACGGGGCTCCATTCGGGGCTCACTGCGCCGGTATGGAAGTGTGGAGGCCAACAGAAAATCTCTTAAGCATTTTCAATGGATTTTCAGGAACGGGGAGTGGCGTATTGGTTACGGTAAGAAAAGTTCCTGTTAACTTATTTAGCTATCTCTTCTACATCAAAAAATAAAACAGAATATAATTTTACAAAAAACAACAACGACAAAAACTCGTATCTGCTATAAAGTAAAGTAATACAAGTATTATAATTGTACCAGTATTTCGTTATATAAATTGTCTCCGCTTTTTTTCTTATTATTATTATTACAAAGAAAGTTTCCACGAAGATTGTTTTATATCTCAAATTTTAATTATTGGAATAAACACACTATATTCCAAATCCATACTTTAAGCGTGTAATCATGTATTTAATCTTTATTTCTTGTTAAACTGTGACGTCATATCGTGTACACTTATGGCCGCTGTGGAAAGTAATGCCCTAGTCATACCAACACGTCTGGTTGAGAATATTGAAGCCACAAATGCGTTGGAAACAAGGGTACAGCGAGAGATTACGTGTATTGTCTATGGCTTCTTATGACTGGTATTAATGATACATTAATAAACGAACACCAATACACTAACCTTGAACTTAAAACTGGATAAAAAGCTTTCATCACGTAAAAATATTATATATGTCAAAAATAATAAAGCATGGTAAACACACCATTTTGGCACCAATGAAGACTGAGTTTTCTTGAGATTGAAATTGAATCGATTTCTTCATTGAAGATATTAGGAAAACCATTTAGAAAGTACAATTTAATTCTTATTTTGAGAAGGTTTAAAAAACTGAAACACACATAGAACATGTTTCGTTTTTCATTCAATATATGCTGTTTCTTTAAAAATGTGAAACTATGTGTGAATTAATTTTAATAAATTTAAAAAACAACGTTTCCACGTTTAATTAAGCTAAATAGTTACGCAATTGGTTTAAAAATCATGAAAAAAAAACGTTGAAAACGTGACCTGTAGAATTAAGTAATAAAGGTCCACTACGTTTCGACGAGTTGACTTTTCATTTTTCGTGTAATAAGTGAATTTTAGTTTGTGAATATTCACACACACACTTCTTAGAGAAGGATATTCACACACACACACTTACTATATGTTAGTACAATAAACGTGTTTGTTCTACTTTGATTTCATGAATCATCTCCCGTGCTTGAAATTTAATGTGATTATTTCTTTATTTTCTGTAATAACTGCATTGTGAAAACCTGATAATTTATCTTTTATTAATGTTTATTTTATACGTAAATAATGAAATATCTCAATAAAATAACCTCGAAACTGACCATTTAGTGACGCGTTATTTCATAATTAAATGTTTGAGAAATCTTAATAAACTAAACCCGAAAATAAACATTTAGTAAAGGGTTATTTCATAATTAAATGTGTGAGAAATCTCAATAAACTAAACCCGAAAATAACCATTTAGTAAAGCGTTATTTCATAATTAAATGTGTGAGAAATCTAATAAACTAAACCCGAAAATAAACATTTAGTAAAGCGTTATTTCATAATTAAATGTGTGAGAAATCTAATAAACTAAACCCGAAAATAAACATTTAGTAAAGC
>NW_013666089.1:516096-523512 GCF_000517525.1 Limulus polyphemus
ACCAAATCATCTTTTCATGGTGTGAAGTACACTTCTTAAAATCTTCTATACTTCCAGTTAGACTTCCTTTAACACCAAATCATCTTTTCATGGTGTGAAGTACACTTCTTAAAATCTTCTATACTTCCAGTTAGACTTCCTTTAACACCAAAACGTCTTTTCATGCTGTGAGGTGCAATTAAAATCTTCTCTACTTTCAGTTAGACTTCCTTTAACACCAAAACGTCTTTTCATGCGGTGACGTACACTTCTTAAAATCTTTTATAGTCTCTGGTAGACTTCCTATAACACCAAAACGTTTTTTTCATGCTATGAGGTACATTTCTTAAAATCTTCTATACTTCCAGTTAGACTTCCTTTAACACCAAAACATCTTTTCATGCTGTGATGTGCAATTAAAATCTTCTATACTTTCAGTTAGACTTCCTTTAACACCAAAACGTCTTTTCATGCTGTGAGGTGCAATTAAAATCTTCTATACTTTCAGTTGGACTTCCTTTAACACCAAAACGTCTTTTCATGCTGTGAGGTACACTTCTTAAAATCTTCTATAGTCTCTGGTAGACTTCCTATAACACTAAAACGTCTTTTAATATTGCTCTTATATACTTTCTAAAATCGTTTTAATATCATATGTCACACTTCTTGAAATACCTTAAATTCCTTTAATTCCATTTATGGGCTTTTTTCAAATCGTTTTAATACACCTTCTGGTACACTTCCTAAAATCTTACAATA
This sequence comes from Limulus polyphemus, assembly GCF_000517525.1. Classification (NCBI taxonomy): domain Eukaryota; kingdom Metazoa; phylum Arthropoda; class Merostomata; order Xiphosura; family Limulidae; genus Limulus; species Limulus polyphemus. The sequence continues at coordinate 516,835 of NW_013666089.1, forward strand.
ATAGAACTTGCTGTTCTTTCTAAAATCATATAATAAGTTTTGCTGCATTTTCAAAAATCATTGTAATACAGTTTCCTACACTTTGTAAAATATTTCCTAAATATTCAGATACATTCAAAAATCCTTTTTAATACTGTGACCGTCTGCTATACTTTCTAAACTTTTCTAAACACACTGTAGTACAATTTTAATGTCCCATTAATACCCTTTCTTTGCTTGAGAAAAAATGATACATCCTAATAATGATGTGTTCTCAAATCACAGTTATTGCATGTAGAACTCTCGGTTTTACCTTTACTTTCTTGTATGATCATGTGTGTTGATGAGCTATATGATTACTTTTAGAGATAGGGTAGAATAGTTTTGTTTGTTTGTCTGGAATTAAGCACAAAGCTACACTACACAAAGCTATCTGTGCTCTGCCCACCACGGGTATCGAAACCCGGTTTTTAGTGTTGTAAGTCCGCAGACATACCGCTGTGCCACTGAGGGGGGGGGGGTAGAATAGAATGCAAAACACGTTACTCTAATTGGTCGATATAGTCACGTATGAGTAAAATAGCATTTTTTTTGGTGTGAAGCATGTATAGAGTCCTTAAACATTATTTCTTTCTTAGTTGTTGTTGTTGTTTGTTATTAAGCACAAAGCTACACAAAGGGCTGTCTGTGCTCTGCCCACCACGAGTTCTAGCGGTGTAAGTCCACAGACTCTGGGAGAGAGGGGGCATTCTTCCTTAGAGTGACCTATTATGCAGCTACGATTAATCAAATTTATTTCCAAAATTTTACTTCGTTTTTTCGATTTGCTAAAGGTAGTTTATAATTGTTGGAGAATATGTTTTTATGTCACAGAAGCTCACCACGAGTTGGATAAACCTATAAGTTTTATTTTATTCAACTTGATTTTATTTCGTCTTAAACATTTTAATAATTATTAGTTTGACGCAGTAAGGCTCAACATTGGGTTGGCACTCTTAAACATTGTTTTATTTGTCAAATAACTTTCGTAGCCAACATTAGGTTGGTACGACGAGTAGGACCAACTACGTAACGCTGTTATTTAAGTAACGCTTCATGACATTAGCCTCTTTAAATTTTCATTTGTTACAATATAAGCTGCATATTTCACAAAACAATCGGTGTAGGTTTGTATTAAATTATTTTGTTTGTTTTGTTTCAAGTCTAGAGGTACTCTGTTAACAAATAAAATCCGTTATGTTGTATATATTTATATATGATATTTTTTTTATGGTTGCCGGGCATGGCCTAATGGTCAGTGTGCCCGTTTGCGGAGCACGCTTTATATGTTCCGACATAGGCGCGTTATGAAAGTGACAATCAATCCCACGAATCGGTTTCAGCAGCTGGACAAATCTCTTTTGGCAGCGAGTATCACCGACTCGCTGTCTTGTCTCTGATCAGAAGTTCAAAATTAGCAATGGTTAACTCTGAATCCAAATAGTCTTGATCTAGCTGTTTAATACATGTGCGAATTCAAGTAGTCCTTGATCTAGTTGTTTAACTTATGTGTGCATGAGGTGCCATTCAGGTATAAAATACTAGTACCATCTTTATGAAAAGCGTTTGTTGATTTCCATTTTCAGGTAGCCTTCTTGCACCAGAGGATTTGATAACTAAACTTTGTTTCTGTGTTCAGTAGTGTTTGTTTTTCTCAGGAGAATTTTATAACGAAACCTTTTCTGTAGATTGTTTGGAGAAGTGATGAATTTTCTTCGGAAAATATCTTTAAGTTATATATTGATGGACATTCTTTATTTTAGTAAAGGTTATAAAAATAAACCTTTTCTATAAGTTCTACATAGGCGTATTGGTTTTCTTTTAGAGAAATTTCGATAAGTTAGTGAACAGCAGACGCCCGTATTATTTAAACCACATATCTAATTCCTATGTAAGAGTTTTCTCGTTAGTTTTTTGTAGGTTTTAGCGTTGGTTTTATTTTCAAAAGAGACAGCTAAGTAGTCATTCTTGTAGATGGTGTTTCGAACAGTGCCATTCCTTTTAGATGTTATTTGTAGGTTTTTTGTGTTATAATGTGATGAGTGACAATAGGCTAAACATAAAGATCGAAGCTGTCAACGTGGGATTTATCTAAGACATTAAGAGGAACAGGAAAAGGTACTAACTCGTTTTTGAATTACATATTATTCTCATCAGCAAGTTTAGAGTTTAAATATTAACAATTGAAAAATAATAAGAGTTGATAAGATACTGATCTCATCAGAATAAAAATCTATATGAACAAATTACATTATCAATTTCTTTCTTTTTATATATATATTGGTTACATTCTTTAAATGAACTTCACAGAAGAGAGATGTGACTAACATTCAAGGATGTTTGTAATCTATTTCTTTCATCATGTGTTTTATTGCTTTACATAGTAAGAAAATACGAAATTCCTATTTCTGGTGCTTAATTTCTCTATTTTTCGGATAATTGTTATCGAAAAAGTTTTACTCTCTGTAATAGACAGACTTTTTCTTTTAATTTGTTTCTTTTTTTTGTTGGTAAAATATCGTGTGATATTTATTTCGTTTATTTCTGAAAGTTATATTAAGTGTTTGTATGTGTAAATAATAAAAATATCTTAATATCATCCTAAGTTAACTTGATCACAAAACTATTGGTTTCAAACCTAGCTGTTGAGTTGTAGGCTAGATTTAGTAAGAACAAGTATATATTCGATTTTGTTTTTAATTAAATGTTTCTTTTATTTTAAACAGTTAACTTTCAACTTATAAACTGGTAATTGATAGAAGATCATTTTTGTTATAGTCTGAAGGTTTATAAACCAAATCTTGTTGAAAACCGATCAACACTTGTGTTTAAAGTAATAACGAATAGTATTAATGTTTTGAGTAAAACCTGTGATATTGTATCACGTAAGCCTGGTAATATTTTCATCACGCCACTTTTTATTGGTAGAACACTGATTTCCTGTAAGAAATGCACATGATTGCATTTCAACTCCACATTTTGTATGCTGTATATAGCCGCTGCACGTGTGATGAGACCTTTCGTTCAATACAACAACTTACCTGGCTGGCTGGGTTACAACACACAAGGTCTTAGTTTACCCAGTCTTGTGTATACTGTTACTACAATAGCATAGGAAAAATAAAATGTGCCTCACCTAGCCTTGTAAACAGCTTTGTCGTAAAAAAGGTGTATTGACTTTTGATGAGAAGAAATTTAACCAAAAATCGTTTATGAACATCTTTTTATATGACTCACTAAGCTTTTAATGTTTCGAACTGTGTGATATTTGAAATACAAGGCACCTAACTTTAACTATTACAAAAATAGAAAAACAACAACTTTGCATTCGATATTTTACTTTCTTCAACCTTAATCTAGACTATAAGCAGAATAGTTACATTTTTACGAAACATTTTAACCTAGCCATTAGTGAAACAACGAAATGTTCTAAACATTGAAAAATAACCCGTTTATTTTTACAGTGAACCATGCTTGTCTTTCTTTTCATTACAAATTAACTTTGTTATAGCTCACAAACTGAATGTTCTTTATGTAATTACTCTTTACGGTTTTTTAACTTGCCAGTGGTGAACAAAATCAATAAGAAAACCGCGAGTTTCGACCTCAAATGTGGCAGAACAATGTTCTTTGGCGTCATATGCGGTTAGATATAACTCAGTTGAATTTTTGTAAAAGCAACAAAACCATACGCAGTGATCACTGCACTGATAATTATGGGCAGTGTTATTATATATGAATATATTCATTACAAACATTATTTCCATGTAATGTTAAATTATACCAATCTTCAATTATGGTTTGATACATAAATCTATGTTTACAGATATCACGACAAAAATAATAGACATATAAAACTTAACAAAAACTGCAACTCGACATATTCCATTATACAGATTATTGTATTGTTTAATTCAGTCTTTGAGATATATTTTGTATTGTATTGTTACGACAGCGGAAGTCGCGCGACGCTGGGAGCATGCGCTGGAGTTCTAGAAAGATCGAGGAACCTGTCGAACGTCCTAGCGTTTGCTAGACGCGCGCTCTTATTGTATATAAGCGCGGCAGATAAAGCGAGAGAATTAATCGGAACTGGAGTAGCAGATAGTGAGACTGAAGATAATAGACACAGTTAATCGAGTCAAGTGAGCGGTAGTGACCGTAAGTAAAGTGCGTGAATCGTTGTGAATTATAGCGTGTGTTTAAGTTAAAGTGACTGTGGAAATTAAGTGTATTGCAAAGTTGAATTCAGAAAGAATAAACTAGTTTTATTTAAGAAAAAACTTGTATCGCTGAAGTTTTTCGGAAAGAATTTCTACCAGAAATTAACAAACAACTAGATACATAACAAATTAGTGTCAGAAGTGGGATGGAAAAAAAAAAAGAAGAAGATGGAATCGAGAGGTGGCAAATCAAGCTACAGCTTAGCAGATTTGATGGCAGCAATACAAGAACAGCAAAAGAAACAAGAAGAACGAGAAAATAAACAAGAAAAAGCAAGAAGAGAGACAACAGCAGTTGCAAGAAAACCTGAAATAGTGGCAGCTCGAACAGCAAAATAAACAAGAGAGACTACAGCAGTTGTTGGAGGAAAAAGAAAAGAAACAAGAAAAGAGACTACAGCAGTGGTTGGGGGAGAAAGAAAATAAACAAGAAGAGAGACTAAAGCAGTGGATGGAGGAGAAAGAAAATAAACAAGAAGAAAGTCTCCAACAATTGAGTGAAAGCCAGAGTACACAAATTGAAAACATTAGTAAATTTCAAAGCGAATTAAATGAATTAAAGAATGATTTATTGTCTTTTACACAAGGAGGCTACATTAGCCATCGACTTAATCAGCCCCAGACAACGGCAAGCCCCTTCCAGACCTCGCAGCTAAACCCTAATGCAGACATCTTCAGTCCTGTTAGAAGTCACATCCCAGATATGAATGTCAGCAACAGGGGTGATCTAGTACGAAGGAAGCCACAGTAATTCGATGGGAAGGCACCGTGGGAAGCATATAGAGCACAATTTGAGCTCCTGGCAGAGATGAATGGATGGACAGAGGAGCAGAAAGCAGTATATCTGGCAACGAGCTTGAAGGGACGAGCCGCTACCAGTGCTCTATAGTTGTGCCTATCATCTGCTGACAACTGTCCAAGTATTTCCAGTGGTTCCAAGTCCTGTGCCAGCTCTTGCAGACTCTCTCCTTTAGCACGGACTCTCGTCCTAAACCTAGCCCTGTAGACTTTTGACTGGTTTTGGGTTCTGTATCTAAAGCATGGCACACAAGACCTACCCAACTGCACCACCCGATCTCCTCAAGTTGTTGCTGAGGGATCAGTTCGTAGATGCCTTGGACAGTCCACAACTTAAGATACAAGTGAAGCAATCACACCTCTCTACCATGCAGGATGCAATGGCCAGAGCTCTCGAATTTGAATCCTACGTTCAGTCCAGCACAGAGGTACCAAGTTTGGCACAGTCATCTGGATTCAAGGCCAGAAAAGGTCAGCCTTCAGAGAGGTTTGAGGGACTTTGCTCGCACTGTAACAAACCTGGGCACAAGAGAGCTCAATGTTGGCAACTTCAACACAGGGGAGATACCACAGCAGGAAAGGCTGGTATCCAGAAAGGTTGCTGGAACTGTGGAAAACACGGACATTTGAGGAGCCAGTGTAGGAGGAATATTACCGACAAGTCAACCTCAAGGAGACCAGTAGTGGTTGGTGTTGAGGGACACTCACCAACCCCCATCGTGAAAGTCTCAACAGCTAGGTGTAAAATGCCAAGCACACACGGTGTCTATGTGACAGAAAGCTAGATGGCCAAAGGTGCAACTTTGTCATAGACTCTGCGTCTCAGCAAACCCTTGTGAGCATCAAGGTGTTAGGTCATGAAGGAGTACCAGAAGCCATACAGAAGCTTTATGGTATGACAAGACATTCTACAAGATTGTGGGGACCAGTGTGGGTAACTATTGAGCTCATGGGCATAAAGGACAGACAGAAAATATACTTGGCTGATATTGAAGTCGAATACATATTAGGATTGGACTATCTACTACCGAGGAAGTTTGTAATTGATTTTGGTAAAATGACGTTTGGGAACAACAAAGGCCAAGTTCCGGTAACTGTTAAAAGAGAGGTTGAACTAATTAGGTGTCATCAAGGTGAAGTCAAAGTGTCTGAAGAAGTTGATGATGATGAAGTGGAACCAAATATAGATATCAAAGCAGAACAGGAGAAAAACCAAGATTTGAAGCCAATAATTGATTTTCTAGAAACAAGTGTTTTGCGCCCTGTGACAAAGCACTATTGGGCGCAATGGGACCAGTTAAAGCTTGAAGATGGTATTCTTCACGGAGATGGGAAACTACAGATGGGAAATTGACGACTTGGCAAACGGTTATACCGAGAAAGTTACGGGAAGTTTTGCTGCGTCAATCCCATGATACTTTAACAAGAGGATATCTCGGAATTAAGAAGACATTGAGTCACCTACGACAAAGATTTTGCTGGATAGGTATGAGGCGAGATGTGGAAGAACGGTGCAGGACATGCAGTACATATAGTGCTAAAAGGGGACCCAAGAATAAAGGACGCTCTCCTTATGAAGAGTTGCCTGAGAATGTGTCAGAGTTTGTGAAAGTGTTATCGGAAAGGATGGATGATATTC
>NW_013666089.1:524512-525678 GCF_000517525.1 Limulus polyphemus
CAACTTTGTCATACATTCTGCATCTCAGCAAACCCTTGTGAGTGTCAAGATGCTGGATCACAAAGGAGTACCAGAAGCCATACACAAGCTCTGTGGTGTGACAGGACATTATGCAAGGTTGTGCGGACCAGTGTGGGTAACTATTGAGCTCATGGGCATGAAGGACAGACACAAAATATACTTGGCTGACATTGAAACCAATGCATATTAGGGTTGGACTATCTACTACCAAGGAAGTGTGTAGTTAATTTCGATAAAATGACGTTTGGGAACAACAAAGGCCAATTCTGGTAAGTGTCAAAAGAGAGGTTGAACCAACCAGATGCCATCAAGCTTAAGTGAAAGTGACTGAAGGAGTTGATGATGGTGAAGTGGAACCAGGTATAGATAATAAAGCAGAGCAGAAGAAAGATCAAGATTTGAAGCCAATAATTGATTTTCTAAAAGCAAGTGTTTTGCGTCCTGCTCGGGAGAAGGTGTCCAGCTTAGGCCCTGTGACAAAGAACTATTTGGGACAATGGGACCAGTTGAAGCTTGAAGATACACTCCAGCAAAGCTGATGTTTGGTCGCGAACTTCGGTTGCCAGTGGATCTGATAGCAGGACGCCCACCTTATGAAGAGTTGCCTGAAAATGTGTCAGAGTTCGTGAAAGTGTTATCTTGAAAACGTCTGCTGATTCCATGAAGCTGTGTTATGATAAGAAGTCTACTGAAGTCAGCTTTGTACCAGGAGACAAGGTGTGGTTGTATAATCCCAGGAAGACCAAAGGGAAGTCTCCTAAGTTGTCTTTTCCATATGACATAGTGGATCGTCTCTCAGACGTGACTTTCCGAATAAAATATGGTCGGCGAGGTAAGCCAAAGGTGGTACATGCCAACAGGCTTTGGCGTTATCACAGTCCAGGACATTTCAGTTGGAACGAAGGGAACAACGGAACAAAAGACGCCGTTGAAGACGTGTCACCTGGAATAGCCACTGTCAAAGAAGAAACTCTACCCGGTTTTGAGAAGGGAAACAGTGAAGCCCTTCATGAAGTTACTACCACTGATGTGACTATTGCGATAATAGAACATTTCCTGATGGAGCAGATGAACTTTACGTGAAGCAGAAGCCAACGAGATGGAGACCAGTACGGAAGAAGATACGTGCCGTAAAGTTAAGAGAC
>NW_013666089.1:526678-555124 GCF_000517525.1 Limulus polyphemus
CGAACGAGTAGGACGGTAACCAATACGGTAACGAAGATACGTGTACCGTAAAGTTAAGGTAAGACTTTGTTAGAATTTAATTTTCGGTATTTGTAAATTACTGTACATTTAATCAAGTTATTGTTAATTATCTATTGGTTTCATGTAAGTGGCTATTGTTCGAGACGAGCAATACTAAGGAAGAGGCAAGCTGGGAGCATGCGCTGGAGTTCTAGGAAGATCGAGGAACCTGTCGAACGTCCTAGTATTTGCTAGACGCGCGCTCTTATTGTATATTTTTGTTTGTTTGGAATTAAGCACAAAGCTACACAATGGGCTCTCTGTTCTCTGCCCACCACGGGCATCGAAACCCGGTTTCTAGCGTTGTAAGTCCGCAGACATATCGCTGTGCCACTGGAGGGCCTTATTGTATATATAACCGCGGCAAATAAAGCGAGAGAATTAATCGGAACTAGAGTAGTAGATAGAGAGATTGAAGATAATAGACACAGTTAATCGAGTCAGGTGAGCGGTAGTGACCGTAAGTAAGGTGCGTGAATCGTTGTGAATTATAGCATGTGTTAAGATAAGGTGACTGTGGAAATTAAGTGGATTGCAAAGTTGAATTCAGAAAGAATAAACTAGTTTTATCTAAGAAAGGACTTGTATCGCTGAAGTTTCTCGGAAAGAATTTCTACCGGAAATTAACAAACAACCAGATACATAACAGTATTTATAAGCAAAAAATCAAATACTAGGGAGAAGTACTACTTTTAGCAAGCGTACAACTTTCACAAAAACTTAAATGAAGAATATGCTTACAAGAACATGACAAATATTCTGAATACAAAATTCTTTGGAGACAATAACAACGCTACTCATTAATAGGTAACAATTTATTTTTGTTTGTTTTTCTACTTAAAATTTTATTTTTGAACAATCAAACACAATTGTTATCTTTCTCGGAGAGAAGTTTATATTTCAAGAACGAATTTATCAAAAAACTTTGTTCAATTTAGTAGAGATATCGTTTTATAAATATCAATCAGATACTTTTTTATTTCTACCAAGATTTTATTTTTCAATAATAAATCAGATATGTTTTAGTACAGATATTATTAGTAAACAACAACCCAGAAATATTATACTTTTTCTAATTTTTGATAAACTTATTAGAAAACGAACGTTGCAAGTTATAGGCCTAAGATTTTTTAAGAAATCAAATTAACTGCAATTGTTTTTCCCCAGATATTTCTTAACTTGGTCATTGCGGCTCGAAATGAAAGGTGTGTAGAAAAATAGTGTTTTATATTTATACTTATTATGTATACGCCTTTTACAAGTCGGTAAAGGATTATTATAAATATACTTCTCATACATTAGTATTAGGCCTATTACATTTTTAAACATCACATTCTTAATCTAGTCCCTTAGGGATTTTTAAGTATTAGAAAAGTGTATAACAAAAGTACCTTAACTACACTATATTTTTCATATTCATTGCAAATCATTCTTTCTCTATCTTGTAAAAGGCGTACACACTATAACAACTTTTGTTGTATGAAATGGCAAATATAAATAGCGTTTAAATCACTACTATGTTTGTATACATCTGTTAAATATTTCTTTATTTTTCAACATTATTCTCGTACCTAACTTCATTCAGGTTACTATATGGTAAAGTAAAACGGATACAAAACCGATAATATGTATGGTTTGTTGTGTCCCAACCGGCCTGAAGAACTCTTAACTGAGCGATTCGCATCGTCGGCAATGGATATGACAAATATAATGTGGTTGAAATACTATTATCCTACACTCTACTAATTCTCGAAAATCATTAAGGTATTAGGTTAAGAATGTAGTGTTTAAAAATGTAGTAGGCCTAATACAAATATCTTATGACAAGTATACATATATTTTATATCTGTCTTTTGTCTTTCATAAATACAATTTTCGTTTGATACAAGAACTCTTCAGTTAGATTGAGTGATTAAAGACAAAAACTTCTGTGAGACGTTATTTATATATGTAATTTAATACTGTAAAATGTATGGTTTGAACGCCGAAAGCTGGCGAAATATTGTGAAACCAATATACCTAAAATGGTTATAAAAATATATAAAAAAAGGAAATAAATCTGAGATTCTATTTTCTTATACAACTCTGATTTCAAGCGCAATGGACAAACTGAGGAATGTGGGGAGATGTGCGTTTAAGATGTTTTTAAACGTTTTAGGCCTATTAGTTTTTTCAATATTTCGCCGGCTTTCGGCATTTTAACTGCAATTTTTTTATAAAATGTTACCCTGCGTATATAAATAGCATTTCTTAGAATCTTGGTCTTCCTATATCGAAATTACTGACATCTTCAGGTTTTGGACTAAAATCGTATTGGACAGTGACTTGTGGGGGACAAAAGATAGATCTGAAATGCTATTGTTTACACATATCTGATTGCGAGACGTAATAAACATCTGCAGTTAACTTCTTTGTATAACAATTATTGTTGAACAAACAAACTGAAATATTTTCCTTTTCCTAAAAAAAAATCAACAACTAACCAGAAGAATTTCTCCTTTTTTTCTTCTAAATTTTAATAAACATTATTGTTTAATAACTAGCCGGTGATACTTCCCTCTTTTTAACATAGATATTGCTTTTAACCATCACGATGAAATACTTTCCTTTTTTAACCAAGATATTGTTATCGACTAATAAGATAAACCCTTATGGCGTATACTGTTTTTTCAACGACTAGCCCAAAAACATTATAATAATTTCGAAATATATGTCATTATCATTATTCAATCCAAAATTTTTATATTTTCACATTATTCATGTTGTTCCCTGATAACATTTTATAGTAACATTGTTCGTGTTATTCCTTGATAACATTTTATAGTGACATTGTTCATGCTGTTCCCTGATAACATTTTATAGTAACAGTGATCATATTGCTACCTGCCAGCATTTTATACTAACAATGATCAAGTTACTGCTTGTAAACATTTTACAACAACAAATGTTCAAATTGCTACCTGATAGCAATTTACAGAAGTAGGATGTTCAACTTGCTGTCTGCCAACATTTTATAGTACGAAAGTTCGGGATCTTACCTGCCACTATTGTAACAAAATGGTCAAGTTAAAACTGTTGGTATTTTATAATAATAAGTGTTCAATTTGTTGTCTGCATGAATTTTATTGTAACATTGTTCAAATTGCTGCCTTCTAATAGTAACATCTTGAAGGTGATGCCTCTCAGCATTTTATAATAATTATGTTCAAGTTAATGACTGTCAGTATTTTACAGTAACGGAAAGTTCAAGCTACTGCCTACAAACATTCGATTGTAAAATATTTGAAGTTACTGCCTGTCAGTATGTTATAGTAACTAATGTTATGTTGTCTCTTGCCAGCAGTGTATGATGGTAACAGTGTTCAAATTGATGTTTGCAAGCATTTTATAGTAGTGTTTCCCAAAGTGGGAGCCTTTGCGCCAAAAATGGCCCCAAAACAAAGATGCTGAATTACTTTTAATTCTAAATAAACAATTGGTCGATAAAAAATTAGCTGAAATAATTAAATTATACAGTATGTTGAAAGGAGATGTTATTATTTTTACTACGGAACTGTTTTTTAATTACCATTCTAAAGTTATGGGTTGGGGGCCTCAAACTTTTTTATTCACATCAAGGGAGCCTCAGACTAAAAGAGTTTGGGAACCACTGTTTTATAGTACAAGCCTCGACAAATCCCGAGCGCCATGTCATCTAAAAATGTTATTGTGGCGCCTAGTATTATCTTCCATTTTATTCGTGCGTAGGGCTGGGCTAAATAGAATTCGAATCTAGAACAGTTCTGGACTCTTGGACGTCCGGAACTTCTTTCGCGTTTTTTGAGTCTTAAATCGAACTTTGTTTCTATGATTTTAATGGCCGATTCAGCATTTCTTCATGTTTTATTTTCAGGAATGAAGCGCTGCGGTTGCACAACATGTTACTTATTTCGCGCCATTTTGTTTTTCTTCTTTTTCTCAATTCAACCAATCAGTGCGCGTTTTTAGACTCAGACGGGACCAAATACAATTAGTTCAGGCAATACTGTCAAGTGGTTGTTGATATCATGTGATTGTTAGCATGCACTCGTTACTCTGAAAGTAAATAAATGTACTGGTGCCTCGATTATCCGCGGTGGTACGGGGAAAGCAAAAAATCGCGGATAACAGAAATAGCGGATAATCGAGGCACTAGTGTATCTCACTAATTAGCCCATTGTTTAATCTAAATAATTTGTTTAATATATTTAAGTTCCTTGTTTTAAATTATAATGTTTTTAATGTTTAAAAACATTACCATGAAAAATTATAACAGCCATCACAATCATAATCATAAAATGTCAGTCAGTTGGCCAGTCACGCTCGGTTTTTCCGAATTTCGTGAGTAACAAGAATCCATTTCCAATTTTTCTACAATAATATTTCCTCTTTTGATTGTCCGTTCCTGTTTTAGTTGAATTTAATCGCAAACGTAGGTGTAAATAACTCCTAAATTTCGGCACTTTTTTTGCTATTGACACGGATTTCATTCGCACTCTGTCAACGTCTGTGAAAAATAAGTAAAACATTAACGCATACCTATGCTTGGGAATTATTACGAAAAAGCCCTTTATAAAACAGATTGAAGATACCACTTATCTGTAGGGAAGAGGACAATGTGTAACTGGGCGACACCCTCAACACAACTTGAACATGCATCTGTGGTTAAAGGACGACAACTGAAGTTGAGTGAATCTTTACGAAATCTTAATGCGTGTTTTTGTGTGCTATGTTTTTAATCACTAATTAAATAAAGTTAATCAAGCTACAAATATTTTGTATTCCTGTCTTAACAGCTAAGATAAAAGAGGCAAGGCTAGGCTTGAACCGGCCAACTTACGATTTGAACGCATGCTAGTTCCTCCACGCGAAAACCCCGGATATCATACAAAACTCGAACTTTTGCAACCAATATTATCTTCTGAGCGACAGTTTCTCCAAAACATGTAAATTATTTCTAGAGTTGTAATGCTACAATTATTTTAAGAATATTTTTGGAAAAGAAAAACCGTGGATAATCGAGGAACTAGTGTATCCCCAATTTCCTGGTACAAACTGTAGTGAAGATAGGTTAAACATACCTGGCTCCTGAATTTTGGGCTGGCTCCTAGATGTGAAAATATTTGTCAAGGCTAGTTATTGTAACAATGTTAAAGTTGCTTTCTTCTAGCATGTTATGGTAACAATGTTAAAGTTGCTGTCTGCTAGCATGTTATGGTAACAGTGTTAAAGTTGCTGTCTGCTAGCATGTTATGGTAACAGTGTTAATGTTACTGTCTACTAGCATGTTATGGTAACAGTGTTAATGTTACTGTCTACTAGCATGTTATGGTAACAGTGTTAATGTTACTGTCTACTAGCATGTTATGGTAACATTGTTCACATTGATGACTGCCAGTATTTTATAGTACTACTTGCAAACGTATTATTTTATAATTACAACATTTTGATGTTACTGTCTCGCAGCATGTTATATTTACAGTTTCACTTTGCCACCTGTCAGAATTTCATAGTTATAGAATGTTGTAGTTGCTGGCTGAAAGCACTTTATAGTATTAGTGTTCAATTTGCTGCCTGCGAACATTTTATAGTAAGTCAGTTGAAGGTGCTATCAGCCGCCTCTTTTTATTGTAAATGTTCAAGTTTATGTCTGACAGCATTTTATAGTTAAGCTTCTGCTTGTGAATATTCTATTGTAACAGTGTTTAAGTTGCTGTCTGGTAGAATTTGTTTTAGTAACAATGTTCAAGTTGCTATATGCCAACACTTAATAGAAAGGTGCTGCCTGCTAGTATAGTAACGGTATTCAAGTTGATGTTTCCCAGCATTTTATTCTTAATGTACTCTGGTTGTTGCTTACTAACATTCTACAGTAACAGGGTTCACGTAGCTTCTTGCCAAGATGATATCATAACAGTGATTAACTTATTGCTTTCCAGCATTTTATTTTAACAGAATGTTTATGTTGCTCCTAGTTAGCAGTTTATGATAAGTGTTCAAGTTATTGCCTGCCACAATGATATAGTAACAGAATTTTAAGTTAATGTCTGCCGGCATTTTGTAGTAGCAGTGTTCATGTTGATGTATATCAGCATTTTAAAGTAGCAGTATTGAAGTTGCTGCCTGTCAATATTTTCTAGTAAGTTCGTTCAAGCATTTTTGGCAACAGGATGAAGAAGTTGCTTCCTGATAGTAATTTATAGTCGGGATGTTCAAGGTGCTGCCTGCCAACATTTTATAATAGGAATGTTCAAATTTGTGTCTTCTAACATTTTATAGTTACATTGTTCACGTTGCTGCCTCCTAGCATTTTGTATTAAAAATTTTCATATTACTGTCTGCCAACATTTTTGTAGTTACAGAATATTGAAGTTGCTGACTTCTAACACTTTGTTGTAAAACACTCTTCAAGCTGCCAGTTGCCAGCGTGTTATACTAACATGTTGATGACTGCTAGCTTTTGATAGTAACAGAATATTGAATTTGCTGCCTGCCAGCATTTTGTAGTAACATAATGTTCAATTTGCTGGTGTCTTTGACATTTTATTTATAATGTTACCTTTTTATTATAAGAGAATGCTCTAGTTGCTAGTACAACAAATATTTCTTAGAAACGGACTGTTCAAGCTCCGATACAGATAACATTCTACAGATAAACAGAATGTTCAAATTGCTACATTGCCAAGATTATATAGTGAAAGCAGTTCAAGCTCCTAGGGCCGCCACCGTTTTGTAGTTTCTAGGGTATAGAACAAAGGATAGATTGAAACGAGGCGATTTTGTGTGAACCTTCGTTCGATGCGTCTTGGTGCTATTTGAGTAGTTGTCCGTGTTTTTGTTTCTGGTTCTATCAGATGAAAGTGTAACTGAGTTCACGAGAACTAATAGTGGAAGAAGTGAAGAAAAATACTCACCAAGACACTATTAGTTTTACGAGAGGGAAGTATCGAGGAATCCGAGGATATTTCTTATGGTCCAGCAACAACAACAAAACATGTAATAGAAAGGTTTCTTCAGTTATTACTAGCTAGTAAGCCTTGCAGGATTTGGATATTGAAATTTACCTCATCTAAAAATGTTTGTATTTTGAGATTTTCAAACGATTTATCTTAGAAATATGAAGACGTTCTACACTAAACAAGTACCGTATGACATAGTTGAATACTGGCTTCATTAAATTTGCACTTTAATTTCATTATTTTACTACAGTTGGGAATATTCAAATATAAAAATTAATTTACAGATTTCTGGTTTTCCACAAGTCAAGTACGTTACCATTATAAAAGACAGTGATGACGTGCCTTCTATTCATTATATCACGGCGGGAAATTTACTTCTAAATTACTGTACGTGTTTTATACATAGTTATTTCCATCAAAATGTTCAGAATATTGAAATATAAAATTCAAACTCATGACTAATTCACCATTTTATAGGAAAGAAAACTAATATAATTATGCATTTTTTTTTTTAGATTTGTCCATCATCAGTATTGCCTCTCTCACCTTTTAGATTAACTCATGTCTATTACTCATTTTTGTTTTTTAAATTGACTCAGCTTTCGCGGTTCTTTGTTTTTACCGTATAAACTCACTTCTGCTTTTGTTTAAAATGATCCTCATCCGATTCACCCATTTCTCTAGAATTAACCTCCATTTATATTTTCTTCTTTCGTTCTCCGAGTTCCTCAATTTAGTTCGCGGTATATTGTTTATATTCGATTATCTCTATCGTTCTCTTCTTGGTTACTTAGGCTAACTCATCATCCTTGGAATCCTATCACCCCCAGTGGTACAACAGTATGTCTGCAGGCTTACAACGCTAGAAACCGGCTTTCGATACCCGTGGTGGACAGCGTACAGATAGCCCATTGTGTAGCTTTGTGCTTAACTTCAAACAAATGGAATTCTATCTTTTATTTCTTACATTCATTTGTTTTCTTTATTCACGCTCACTTTTTTTTTCTCCTTCTTTTGCTACCATTTACAAAAACAGAATTTTTTTCCCTTGAGTTAGTTTCTAGTTATTTCTGTGATCAAGCTGTTTCGTTAGCTTCATCTGTACCTTCCCAGTAGAAACACCAGACTACAGTGCTACCTACATAAGGCTGAAAGCTATAGTAATTCAGTTTAGTAAACTGTTTTTGTTTTTTTTGACGGGATAAGGTACATTTCAGGAGAGTCCAACTAAAGTATTAGGATAAGTGTATCGATAACAGTTATGTTAAACACCGGTTTGTATTCTACAAGTCGATATTATTTAATTAATGCTTAGTGAAACTTTCAAGTATTTATTATGATACAATAGGTTTCAGCAAAATTAAGTTTCATGTTAAATAATGTAAAACGGCACAAAAGCAGAAAGAATACCACGATGTTTGAACTACATGGATTCTTATACGAAAATACATAATTATTTCTTCATTAAAAAAACATCGACTTGTTAAATGATATTTTATAACTGCCTTGTTCCTCGATTTGTGGATGAAACGCTTATTGGATTATTCTACAAAAGAAGGAATTGATTATCACATTTTCAGCAAATAAATATTGAATATTGTTGTGAATAATGAAACAATAGATCAACATGTAAATTTTCTCAGATGTGTCACACGATCGCGTTCTAGGGAACAGAAACTTTTACAGATTACTTT
Organism: Limulus polyphemus; assembly: GCF_000517525.1. Lineage (NCBI taxonomy): Eukaryota > Metazoa > Arthropoda > Merostomata > Xiphosura > Limulidae > Limulus > Limulus polyphemus. The sequence continues at coordinate 535,410 of NW_013666089.1, forward strand.
AATTAAGTAGCATCAGCATTACTTCTTGTGAGCAGTTGGATTATGTCTTTTAAAAAACGAAATAAACATGGAAAAGGTTTTCCAAAGGGATATAAAGTAGTCACTGGAAATAAAGCGAATATATTTTCTTTTCTTAGGCACAGTGTTTAAATATTCAAACGAAATAAACGTGAAAAAAAAACCTTTCTCGACACGTTTACGTTGTCATGTTTACGGATGCCCTAGGAGCTTAAGAAGAAATAACAAATTATAAACATTTCATGCACGAAGCAAATACCCAGAACAATCGCATGCTCTTATGACCAACAGCTATGGGTCTACCCACTAAATGCTTTATTTTTGTACTAAAAACTAACATTTTTCTGAGAGAGTTGCTTCCTCCAGACTCTTTTAGCTTCGCGCATGCTTTTGGCGCTTGGTAGTTTCCATCCATAAAAATATCAAAACCCTCCAAATTTCAATGTACCATACATGCTAATTTAATCCCATTTTCTTATTCGTATTTTAAACACATATTATCATAATTATTTTCCACTTCATTATTGTAATGTAACTGATAAATTAGTATTCCTGATTGTGGAAAAAACCAGATAATTAAGCAAAACAAAGTATTGACATTTTATGTGATATGAATTCAGATATTAAAAAATTAACTAAATATTTAAAATGACATATTTTTTTTCAAATGAATATAGGCACTAGCGAAGAAACCGTTATTGTAATGCTCATCTATTTTTTATGCTATCCAGTTTAAACTTAGCCATCAGTGGTTTAGTTTTAACAATGTAACGTTATCTTATGAGCTTACCTCGCTATTATTAGATATCATTGTGTTAGTTAACAGTGTAATAATTCTTTCTATGCTAGTCTTACTAAGCCTAATCGTTAGAGTGTTAGTTAGAGTAATGATATTGTTGTAACAATTTCTGTTGTTCGACAAGTTTTTTTATTTTATTATTATTTGGTAGAAAACAATGCAAAGTTCAGTTCACTTAGTGATGAATGAAACGTTTTACTTCTTCCTCTACGATTTCTCTAAGGTGGCTTAACTAATGTTTGCTAATCGAACTAAGTTCACAGTGACGATAATAGAACAATTTCATTTACTTGCTGATATTCTTGTATCTCTAGTTCTTCGAAATACAAACGCGATAATCTCAGCACTAATTGACAAAAAAATCAATAATTATCTATCGAAACCCACCTCCCTTCTTATATCTTGCTCAAACTGTTCTAAAACTTTGCAGAAAATTCGAGGAGTCATGCCACGCTCTTATCACGTGACTTCAAACCTCCCACTGTAAAAAAATAAATAATACAATCGTCTAAGTTTTACAAATATTTGCATACAACATTTCTTCATCTCTGGATTGTGAAGTTCCTTGAACATATTTATTACACAAGGAAAACAATGGTAAATTAAACTTAAGCCTGCATGATTAATAACAACGTAAGTCTTGAAAATTAACAACATTAATATTAATAAATATAGTCATGACAATAATTAAGTAATTGAAATAAAGTACGATCACAAATGTTAATTAACAAGCAAAATATTCTTTCTTTGCTCATTAAATGTTCCTAAACTGTCCAGTTACCAAGTAGTTTTGGTAGTTTTTTCTTCCATGTTTTATGGTATGAAGATAGGATGACCTATTGCCTTTTAACAACATTTTCTTTCTTTACTGGAATATTTCTTTTCAGATAGATGGTCGTGAAAATTCACTAATGGCTCCATTTCTGGTGATATTCTGGAAATGGTTTGACAAAAACCAAAGGCTCTTCAGCAGGTTGGTTTACCTCTGGCGAAGTCTTCTTTGAAGTTAACCTATTGGCCATTTTCTCGTTGACGTATTTCCAAAGATGAAGACATTGAAGAACTTTTGGTTTAGAGTTCCTATCCTTCTGGATTTTATAATCTATTAATATATCATTGATTATTTTTTACTATAGCATAGAGAATGGATTGTACAATCATATCATGACACCATGGTGAAATTCAGTCGGCATTTATGTCATAGCGACTTTTCAACTTATTACTAATTGATTTAAGTTTTTCTCATGTAAGGTCATGTATGACATCAATAGCACTGATTACTCTCACTGCATCCTCTGTGCGATACTCTGCGTAGTGCTGACCCTCGGAGTGTGAATGCAGAAGGACCAATGATACTTTCAGTCTCCCTCTAACACCAATGCTGCTGGTGTGTTGCCTGTAGCTTTAGGTATCACTGTTTGTGTTTCATCTTGTAGTATGCTCTGTCGATTGTATATATTGGGTTATGCTTTCCCCATATCACAGTGTTTACACTTTTTGGTGATATAAGGTCATTGGGATAATGCATTAGCATTTCCACGGTTCTCTCCAGCGCTATGTACAATGTTGAAATTGACTTCTGAAAGTTCTGGAGCCTTTTAGATTACAGAAATTTATCATACACTTCACTGCCACATGATTTGTTTGGAATACAAACTTTTATCAATATGAGAGGAATATGTGCATGTGTACCTATCATACAGAGGTTTCCAAGAGCGGGTGTACTAATACAGGTAGTGGTTGGTTATGTCTTCGATTTGTTGAATGCTGGTTCACATCAGCAGTTCGATAAAACTTTCTTTTAGTAGTTGGTGTGGAGGATGAGCAACGTCAGAGAATGATGCAGGTTCTGTGGTGTTTGTTGGATATTTATTAACAGGCTCAATTTTTAGTGGGACTTTAGACTCTCTATTGACTGCATGTTTCAGGAAACTTACCTGTTGATGGAACAATTCACACATTTTGGAAATCAGCTTAGTTCTCTTTTTCTGAATAGTTTTATATTATGAATACTGTAGCTGTATTCCAGAATCACTTGTTTGTTATGAAGCACAAAGGTACACAATGAGCTAACTGTGCGGTTACCTAAACCAGAATTTTAGTGTTGTAAATTGTAAGACTTACCGCTGAGCCACCGTTAAGTACAAATATAATATTAGTAACTGAGAACACCTGTGTAATTGACTGTAGAAGAACTTCAAAACATAAGATATCTTATATAATGTCATCTTTTACTTCTTTACTATTTTGGATCTGTTTTTTTCTTCTAGGGTCTGGATTAACAACGGTTGGTAGTAAATGTAACTCATTAGGCTGTTTATAATGGTTAATGATTAATCCCAGTGGTCGTTTAAAGAAGCATATATTTGTAAGGTTTGGTTAGATGCGTTTCTTACTGATCTATTGTGGGGGAGTAACATAAGCGATGAAGTACTCGTGAATACGAATATCAAGAGAACTAACTTATTAAGTGTAATCTGGCAACAAATGACGAACATATGATTTCTTACAAGAGGCCCGAGCTGTCAGAAAACAGAGGTTAGGAAGTTTTTGGCCTTTGTAGCCGGATGCAGTATTTGAAACAACGACGTAGTTGCTTCGAAGAAGATCGATACGAGGCAACACGCAGCAGAAGACAACAAGACAAAAATGGCTTTGAGTTTTACAACGAACTTCCTTTTTGATACTCATTTATCAAATTATCTTCTTAAGTTGAATTTGTCACTTCATCAGTTCAGCCACTTCATTGGCTTCCATAAAAACATCTGATGCTCATTCTAGATACCTTCTTTCTGGCTCACTGCCAGCCACAAAGCTAACCCTCGTGATGGCAAAACGAATAATGTTGAGGGGGGGGTATTTAGAGAGCTTTGTAACAACCCCTTTATTATAGCCCTAAACTTCTTCAAATGGCTTAACATATCATGGTTTGTTTGTTTGTTTGAAATTAAGCACAAAGCTACACAATGGGCTATCCGTGCTCTGCCCACAACGGGTATCGAAACCCGGATTCTAGCGTTGTAAGTCCGCAGACATACCGCTGTGCCACTGGGGGCAACATAGCAAAGAATACAAAGTTTATTGAAGAGGTGTTTTAGAGATCTTGCACCTTTTTCCAACCATTCATGTCTCTTACACACACTTACTTTCAATTAGCACAATCATCTTTCTTGGGAATATTGGTAATAGATATAAACGGTACTATCTCATTTAAAAGCAGATGACTTATGAAAGGTAAAATGAATCAAAATGCTTAACTCGTATTTTTAATCTAATACTTACTACCAAGTTATACATGAACCACACAAATAATATTTGGAAAAATGTAACATTTATTTACATAAATGATTATACTAAATAACTCAGAGTCATGTTTACTCATGTTTCGAGACGATGGGCATGTGTTTTGTTCACAGTAAATAACTATGTTTCGAGAATCAAATCAATCTCGTTTGTAGGAACGGTTACTCATAATGAACTGAAGATAATGTAAGTTTCTAATCTGGAATCTCTTGATCTTTCTTCTTTCATGTCATGTATGTTACAATTAATTACGTGGAATCACATTTGTATAATTGATTAACTAATTTTTATATTACGCAATTTCTAATTGTAAAAAAAAATTACGAAGTGAGCTGTGATAAGTATTATTGTGAATACTTACAAACTGATTAATTTGTGACGTGGAATTCATCAGTGCTCAATTTATGCTTATAAAATTGACCGTCTCTATATCTTTGAATTACTTCTGACATGCTTAATGATTTTATTAACAATCAAATTAGAAAAGTATTGACCCTCAAGGAATAGGATGTTCAAAATTGAAAAGTTATTTTCTACAGTTAACGTAATATCAACACGCATATGTATTGGTTAAATATCACTTAGCTATACTATTGTGTTGATTTATAGTCGATTTTGAGCACTTAATGACGATGTATCAGAATTAGCGCCATCTCGTAACCATAAAATAAACACATAAGTTGTTAATCCTGACAAATTTAATCATGTATTAAATCCCCTTTTGCTTACGAGATGGCGCTTCATTTTGTTCCCAGCAATTACTGATGTTTCAATTTTTTAAATAATGGGAGTACTAAACGTACGTGTATTAAGTAGAGAACAGCTTTATTTGTTCATTTGCATCTAAAGTATATGCATATTAACATTATTGACTGACACTCTCGTAAAGCACCTACGTCCCTAGAGTGCGATACGCGAACTTTGAATCGTCAGATTCACAATCCAGTTGGCTACTCACTAGATCACGCCCAACTTATTTCTAAAAGTATATTTGAGTTGCAAGGAGGAATAATATAATTGATGATGGACAAAATTATGATTACAGTGTCTGTTTTATTATGTAATAACAAATTAATGGAAATATAGAAGATCTTTGAGCTCCAGAATAAAGAACTTTTTTCCACACTGTTTGTCTTTTCGGAGATTTTGGATACATTCACATATCCCAATTCCTTTTTCACAAAAGGGGGGGGGGCTAGGATGGGCCTATGGTAGAGGTAACAAGCCGGGTTCGAATTCGTGCGATACCACAAAATATTGCCCACACTTTAAGCAGTAGGTGCGTTATAAGAGTCACAGTCAATCCCTTAGCGTGGAAGGTGGGTAGTAGGGTGCCGCTGACTAGCTAGCTGCCTTAGGGACGGCGGCAGATAGCCTTAATAGTTTTACTATAAATACAAAATACAAATACTATCACAAAGATATATTTGGATAAATATTTTTTTTTCCTGAATAAAGGAACTGAAATTTGTGGTTGGAAGGCGGTTTTATTTATCTATGTTTTTAGACAGTAAGGTTACAACGAGTCCCTTTTACTTATGTTTTCACGAAATATGCCTAGTTTCTACATGTGTCTAATGATTTGTTTGTTTACTTTGCAACAATTCTCCTTTATCTAAGTTTTCGTTTGTACACTTATATTAAGACAGTTTTATTGCGTCAGTTCCATTGCATCCAGATTTTTGTTCAGCAACATCTTGTTCGCGTACTTGTCTCCAAATAATTTTGTTTTAACAATTCAGCTTTGTCTTGAGACAGTTGGTAAGCATATCGTTCACTGGTCTTTCAGGTAGCTTTGTCAGGCTTCTTCACGGTAAGCATATTGTTGACTGGTATTCCAGGTAGCTTTGTCATGCTTCTTCACATAGATATCGAAACACTGTCTCCAGTGTCGGTACTAAACTATTGTTAGTAAACAATCTTGAATATGATGCATTTTTTGTACGTTCTCAAGGTTAAAAAATATTATTTTAAATATTTATCAACAGCTCAAATTGTTTACGTTTCTGATATAGGCTTATCCTCTTAAAACATCCAAGCAACAGTACAAGTCAAATGCGTGTGCTTTAAAGTTTCTATATACGAAAAATAGAAGTTAAATGAAGTTGAATTCACTTGTATGCTGTTGTTGAGCCTGGACAAACAGTTTTGATCAATATTATTGTTGCGTCAGCGAGGTCACGTGACTAGTGTCACGCCACTCGTTCTCTCGAACCTTCGTGAATTGTCGGGAGGTTACTAGATATGGTGTTGGTCTTGTATATATATGAGACGGTCACATCGTGACGGAATAGTGTGTGTAGGTAGTGAGTAATTGAACTGCAGTCAGAAAGTATTGTTGAAGTTAACGTTCGTTGTTATAGCGTTTGTTATAGAGCGACTGTTGAAAATAAGTGTATCGGTAAAGTTATATTCTGAAAGAATAAACCAGTTTTATTAAGAAAGGGCTTGTGTCGAAATATAGTTTCGTGGGAACAAAGTTACGGAAAATTAACTAACGAACGGAGACGTAACATTATGATTCATGAGACCAACCAGGGCTACTGATAGAAATCACCAATTATATTGTGTGTTTTCTTCTCTTTTTTACGTTTCTGAATCTTATTAGAGCCTGTTGATGGATCTAGGCTAGCTGAAATACTGGATATAAAAAAAAATTATGAATAGAAATAACACTAGAGCAGCCCTTGTCTTTACGACATATTGTTTGTATGGAAAGCTTTCTGTCAACTTAGCTATACTCTCATGAAACCTCAACTGATCCTGGTATAGACATCACTAATTATTGTGACATCCCTACGTTTCAGCCCTGTCTTTACGACATATTGTTTCTATAGAAAACGTTTTGTTAACTCAGCTATACTTTCATGAGACCTCAGCTGGTCGTGGTATAGACATCACTGATTGTTGTGACATCCCACGTTTCAGGCCTGTCTTTACGACATATTGTTTGTATGGAAAGCTTTCTGTCAACTTAGCTATAGTCTCATGAGACCTCAGCTGATCGTGGATAGACATCACTGACCGTTGTTACATTTCACGTTTCAGCCCTGTCTTTACGACATCTTTTTTCTATGGAAAGCTTTCTGTCAACTTAGCTATACTCTCACGAGACCTCAGCTAATCATGGTATAGACATCACTGATCATTTCTCATGTCGATTAACATATTTTTTATCAGCCAATAATAACATTGTACTATTTTCCATGGTTTGTTCTACACAGTTTATAGTCCCAAGGGGTTTTGAGTCGTTTTACTGTACCATACAATATAATTTAGGTATGTGAATAACGTTATGACTTGTATTCGAATTCATTATTCGATATTATACAGCGGACCAACTGTTTGATGATTGTATATACATGTTAAAGATTTCTTTTTCACCAGGGGTGAAATTAAAAAGATAATCTATGACGTAGAAGCCTAACGGTCAAAAAGAAAATAAATCTTTAACGTATATATACAGTTTATATTCCTGTTTGAAAATAAATAAATAAATATAAAATACTCCTTGAAATGTCTTTAAAAAGTAATTTTTATAAGAGACTGAGTAAGTAAACATCATAGTATGTTAAATTATTTTGAAAAACTTATTATTATATAATTTTCTCTCGGTGGGACACGGATTTACAATGTTAAAATTGGGGGTTCGATTCCACGCGGTGAAAACAACAGGTAGCCAAATATGGCTTTGCTCTGAACCAAAATTATATACCTCTGAATGTGTTCATCTGCCTTTAGTCATTATCCAGTTCTGTATTAATATAAGATTAGTGTATATATATTTAAACAAAGGAATAGGGAAATAAACTGTTACTTATATAAGGAATTTAACGTCCCAGAGTTATTTAGACAGGTCTTAATCAGATAAGAGACAATTTTAATTCATTCAATTCAAAAATGTTCCTTGCTGTTTGTTTCAAGGATTGAAAACTTCTGTTTGTCTTATTTTCCAAGACCTTAAAGCCAACTGCTTATGTCATTTTCGAAGATTTGGATCTGTTCATTTACGTCATTTTTGAAAATTTGGGTCTGTTTATTTATGTCATCTTTCATAAGTTTAAAACTATCCGCTTATAACATTTTTGGACGTTTAAAGGTTCCTTTTGTATAGTTTTCAATAATTTAAAATTGCATAGGTTATTTTTTAAGATTTTGAAAACTGAGCATTTTATTTGATGCTTCGAGAATATAAACGTAATGTTTTATGCGATATTCTAAACAAAATATTAATTTTCTTGTAATTGAAAACAATTTGTTACAAACCAGAAGTGAGACTTCAAAGGGTAATATTTATTATTTTCTTTTGAGTGATATTAAGCTAAAATTCAGAGCACAGATAACCCATTGTGTAGCTTCGTGCTTAACATTAAACAAAAACTTGAGTGATGAGTTCAATAACGATTTTTAGAAAAGGGAGGAGTTAGTGATTTAAATTCTAATGTTTAAGTGGTGACTGAAAATCTTTGGGAATTAAGATATTATTCATAGAATCATAACGTGTGAATGGTATACTAATACGCGTTCATTGATTTGCATGTTCTATATAGCACCGCAGATATTGATATATATCTTATTAGTAATTCTAAGTTTATATTTTGTAACAAATTACATAGTCACAAGTGGTGGAAGGTGATTAGAAGAAGTGACATGCGTAATACACGAAGCACGTGTTATGCTTTACGTGTATAATATTTCAATGTTAAGATTGTGTGTATCTGAAAGTCATGATACAAATGGTACTCGACTCGTTGTCAAAGTAAGCAAGAAAAAAACCGATTCAAGCCAGTGTACCGGACGGTGGAGCTAGGATTCAATGGTTCTTATTTCGTTAACGAAAAAAAAAACACAAAACACGCTCCATACTTTGTTGCTGTGAACTCCAAATCCTACTATTCGGCCTAACAACAGTTGCCGATGCGTTGGTGGTGGATGGTATTAATTATCTGCCTTCCCTTTAATCTATCACTCAGAATTAGGGACGGCTATGGACAGATAGCTCTCGTATAGCTTTGCGCGAAATTCAACAAATTGCTACAGAAATGTCAGCAAAAAATCAAAGAAATAGTTTTAAACAAACAACAACAGTTCAGTAGGGAGGAAGAGGTCTGGTTAGTACCTCCCAGGTCCCCAAGACCTAAATCCCGACGACCGAAGCGAAAATGTAAGAAATGATAAGCTCACAACTGTCAATTGGAAATGTATGTTAATAAATAGTAAACCATATAACTCAAAAAATACATACGATATCCAAACGTGTGTATATACATATATTTGTCATCAGAAACTTAAATATGTTGAATTCAAATAGAAACGGACTAATAGATTTATATTTTGAAAATACATTGGTTCGATTTTTTAGAATTTTTAGGCAAGTGAACAGCATAACATGACCTGAATTTGAGAATTAAAAGAACACGGAGAGAAGGATAATAGAGTAAAGGCTTATTTCCAGTAATTCGTTTGTAATTAATAACATGCGTCAGAAATTTAACGATTGTTGCGATTCTTCTCATCATTTCATGTGTTTTTTATCTCTATTACAGGTTTTAAAATGCGTGACATTTCTTTGTTCAAATTATTCAGAACTCTTTGTCGTAGCTCATTTATATTGTTCTATAATTGAAACAGAAATCGATTTTTTGTTCACGGACACGTCCACATGCTCTCCCCCTCTATCTATCTGTCAGTAAGTAAATAAATACATAAATATATTATTCTATATGTCTTAACAAAAACAGACGCCAGGGATAATGTTATGAACTTACATCTCTAGAAGACTGGCGCCTTTGACAAAATTAATAGCACTATTCCTCATCAGTAGTCAATGCTCTATTTAGTAACAGCTAAAATACGTGTGTGTATGTGTGATAATGCACAAAGTTTACACACTTTTACTTTATATTGAAGAGATTCGCACATTAATAACAACAACGCAAAATTCTTTCAGAGGCTAGTAAATGTAAAGTCAATAAATTATGATATATCGAGATATCTGTTTGATAGCTAAGCAGCTTTTAAACTTTTAAAACCACAGATGTGATGATTTGTTTTATAAGCTCCTGAAACATAAAGTTAGTGAACTACAACACAGATATATCAAACAACATAAAAACATCATAAAGTCAATGAACAACAACATACAGATTTATCAAACAACATTAAAACGTCAAAAAAGTCAATGAACTACAACATACAGATATATCAAACAACATTAAAACGTCAAAAAAGTCAATGAACTACAACATGCAGTTTTATCAAACAACATAAAAACATCATAAAGTCAATGTATTTCTGTATGTTGTAGTTAACTGACTTCAGGATATTTTTCTTCTTGTTTTATATTGTATGATAAATCTGTATGTTGTTATTGTAGTTAACTGAATCCTGTATGATAAATCCTTATGTCGTAATTCGCTGAATATTGTTTGATTAAATATTTTTCTTTTTGCTTTTATGATGTGCGATAAATCTGTACTTTTGTTATCATATTATAAAACTGTAGTTCACTGAATATTTTGTGATAAATATATATGTTAAAGTTCAATGACTTTAGGAATTCACTAACTTTATGATATTTTTCTTCGTATTTTTATATTGTTTGATAAATCTCTTTGTTGTAATTCACTAACTTAATGATATTTTTCTTCGTATTTTTATATTGTTTGATAAATCTCTTTGTTGTAATTCACTAACTTCATGGTATTTTTCTTCGTAATTTTATATTGTTTGATAAATCTCTTTGTTGTAATTCACTAACTTTATGATATTTTCTTCGTATTTTTATATTGTTTGATAAATCTCTGTTGTAATTCACTACCTTTATGATATTTTTCTTCGTATTTTTATAGTTTGATAAATCTCTTTGTTGTAATTCACTAACTTTATGATCTTTCACATGGAGGTTATGTAAACATAGTTTTCACATGGAAGTTATATTTTGACGTTTTTATGTTGTATGATAAATCTCTTTGTTGTAATTCATTAACTTTATGGTATTTTTCTTTGTATTTTTATATTGTTTGATAAATCTCTTTGTTGTAATTCACTAGCTTTATGGTATTTTTCTTCGTATTTTTATATTGTTTGATAAATCTCTTTCTTGTGCTATGTTTACATAACCTCCACGTGAAAGCTATGTTTACATAACCTCCATGTGAAAGCTATGTTTACATAACTCCATGTGAAAGCTGTGCTTACATAACCTTCATGTGAAAGCTATGTTAACTCTGTTTCCATTGTTTAGTTTCACAACTTCTTGCTTTTTTGTGCCTTTAGTTAAGCCTAAAAACAAGACTTATTTTAAACCTCAACAAGTCCTAGTTCTAATGATTACAGTTGTGAAGCCTAAAGACAATATTTATTCTTACTCAGAACAGATATATTGATTCTAATGGTTATATGTGTGTGATGTCCAAAGACAATGTTTATTCTTACTCAAAAGAGATATCGTTGTTCTAGTGGTTATATATCTATGGAACTTAAAAAAATATTTATTCTTACTTGGAACATATATCCTGGTTCTAGTGGTTATATATCTGTGATGTATAAAAACAATATTTATTCTTACTTAGAATAAATATCGTTGTTCTAGTGGTTATGTATCTATGGAACCTAAAAATTACATTTATTCTTACTCAGAACAGATATCTTGATTCTGATGGTTATATATCTGTGATGTCTAAAGACAATATTTATTCTTACTTAGAACAGATATCCTGGTTTTAGTGGTTATATATCTATGAAGTGTAAATGCAAGATGTATTTTTACTCAGAACAGAGCTAGGTTCAAGTCACAGATATTGAAACAAGATAAGGTATTGTAAAAACCTATAAAAAAGAGATTATTATGTCTTCATTTTCGCTGTTCTTCTCTCATATGTTTTGTTAATATGTTGTACAAATTGATGTTATTTCTAAGTTCAGTACAAGATACATAACGATAAAAGCAAAACGCAAAGGTAAAAGAGAATATTACCTAGGTTCAAATCACTTGATAGATTACGCACAACTGTTCCGGCACAAACATTTGTTGCAAATATTAATTTACTCTTTGACTTCTTTTAAACTAAAGAGACGTTATATATACACCATTGTTTGAATATCATGCAGAAATATATTTTTAAATAAGAATCTAGATAAGGCTTTTCTTCTTATTAGTGTAGTATTGAAGGTTGTTGACCTGAACCACGTTTTCTCCACTTAATATTTCTATCAGGAAAAACTATTCTTGTTATGTAAACTCATCAACTGTCTATTTAATAACACAGAACTTGTCTTTCTTATAACCATAAATGTGTAATCCAGCGAATTAAAATAACAAAATTTGATAGTCAAACAATATAACATAGTTACTTACTAGCTCAATGTTTTATTGTTCACTAAAATATAAACTAGTCGCCAATTAACACGATATTTGACTGTCCGCACGAAGAGAACCCAAACTACGAACGAAACGGTATTTAATCGATCGTGGTTTTCTATTCTGATTTATTAAAGACACTGAGGATTTGGGGCACTGTCAAATAGAATCGGAGCTAGGGTCCCGTGTGCCAGTGCCTAGCTACGCCTCTGCTTACTACATTGTTTGTTTGTCCCCAGTCAATGCAACCCAGTCATCTACTAACATGATGTTTGATTGTTTTCCTATTAACACAACACATTTAACTACTAACATGATGTTTGTTTGTTTTCCTATTAATACAACACATTTAACTACTAACATAATGTTTGATTGTTCTCCTATTAACACACCACATTTAACTACTAACATGATGTTTGTTTGTTTTCCTATTAATACAACACATTTAACTACTAACATAATGTTTGATTGTTCTCTTATTAACACAACATATTTAACTACTAACATAATGTTTGATTGTTCTCCTATTAACACAACCCAGTCATCTACCAACATGATGTTTGATTGTTCTCTTATTAACACATTTACCTACTAACGTGATGTTTGGTTCTCCTATTAACACAACACATTTACCTACTAACGTGATGTTTGAATGTTCTCTTATTAACACATTTACCTACTAACATGACGTTTGATTGTTCTCCTATTAACACAACACATATACTTACTAACATGATGTTTGATTGTTCTTCTATTAACACAACACATTTACTTACTAACACGATGTTTGATTTTTTCTCCTGTTAACACAGTACATTTACTTACTAACATGATGTTTGATTGTTCTTTTATTAACACAACACATTTACTTACTAACATGATGTTTGATAATATATATATGTGTATGTGTGTGTGTGTGTGTGTTACTGATTTCTGTTCTTTTTCATTAAAGGTAAAATTGAAAAAAGAATCTAATTTTAGGGAAATAAAAGTAGGGGGCCCAATTACATTTTATGGGGGTGGGACATCTTTTGTTATCACGCCACTGCAGTTAGGTGTATATAATAATTACAAAGTTTTTAATTCATCATACAGCAACCTTATTCATTATTCGATATTATACGTCGAACCAACTATTTAATGATTATGTTATTGTTAAGGATATCAGAAATATGTAAGAGTGTCAAACACTCATGATTAGTAATATCAAAATACACATTCTTAGGAATATAAGAATACCATGTATCAATTTGAAAGCTTTCTTTATGAGTGTCATAAATATACGCACTTTTAAACTTGTCAAAATATACATCATTGAGGTTTTCAAATATTTTTGGTAATGTCAGAATACAGCACTTCATATGTTATTAAATTGAATAACTTACTTTGGGAGTGCCAAAATAGATAGTTTACTATATGAATGTAGGTTTTCATCAAAAGATGATCATAATACAACATTATTAGGAGTTAAATGACACATGTTTTTAAATAAAGTGTCGCAATAATCTGTATTATTTAAAAATAATCTTCCTTATTAATATCAAAATATATAACTATTTTCAAGTGATCTATATATTTTAACACTTTGTAAAGCTTGCATATTATAATCTTTAAAAATAGCGTTGTGTTCCTATACTTTGAACAATGTCGGAAGACATAACTGATTATTAGTATCACAATACACTTTTTCATTTACATGTAAAATGCGTGACTTTATTAAAAGTGTCAGAACTAACAAAGTTTTCAAATGTCTTATCATACGTTTTTATAAATTTATGAGAATACGCAGCTTTTCTTAAAGTATCAAAATACACGGATATAATACATATATAAGTAACTGAAAAGAGGTATATAATAGAAACACAAATATTAACTTAGGGACCTTTTCACATAAGCCTAGGATAAATATTTTCTCTTTGACCTTAGTTTTGCATTTTTCCGCTTCAAATTCCCGAGAGAATAACAATGGTTATATTTGAAATTGTAAGAACTCCTTTTTCTACGTATATACTAAACAAATAACTGTCATATGTGTAATTAAACTTGTTATAAGGCATTAGTGTTAGGCCCATTATATTATTTAACATTATATTCTATATACAGACCCTTGTATAATTAATCATAATAACGCTAGTTTAGAAAAGGCGTTCACATCATAAAAATTGTTGCAACAAATGACTTATATAAATAACGTTCCTACCACTTTTGTATTTGTTGCGTCCCAGCGGTCCTAATGAGTTATGTGTTTAACAAAACGCGTCGTCGACAATGGATATGGCTGACATAGTGGGGTTGAAATACTATTATACATTCTTCTCTTTCTTGAAAAACCTCAAAGGACTAAATAAAGAATGTAGTGTTAAATTATAATAAGCCTAATACTTGTCTTATGACAAGTATAATTCATATTTGAATAGCGCTTTGCCTGCTTAGATAAGGTGTTCACAACATAACAATTGTTATATTACTTTTACAGACAGTATTGTTGTTTTTACAATAGTCTTGTATTGTTGCTATAACAACCATGTATTACTATTTCAGAGTATAATTGATATTTGAATCATGCTTCGCTTAGATAAGGCGTTCACACTATAATAATTTGTTATATATATATATACCCTTACAGAGGGTAATGTTGTTGCTATAACGTCCTCTGGTGGGACAGCAAGTGAGACTTGCAACACTAAACTCCGGGGTTCGATTCAACGCCAGGGACACAGCAAATAGTCCAATTTGGGTTTGCCATAACAACCTTGTCTCATTGTTTCATAGTGTTGGGTTTAAAAACAAATGTATTTCCACGTGTCGACGTGGCATTAATGTTTCATTCGTCAATAGAAAATATAAGTCCTCTTAGAATTACATCGTTAGTAAGAGAAAAGAAAATTCAAACCGGACAAAATATACTTTACACGTTACTTGCTTTCATCTTCAAAAGCTAATAAAATATATACAAGTTGAAAGATCCTAGTCTGAGAGCGCGAAATGACGCAATGAAAATATAATAAAAAGATACATCACTGTAGCCACTCTTCTTTCGTCATGAAGCATTCAAAACTTCCATACACTTATCTATATCTACATCGTTTTCGTAATGTTTCACCAAGTATGTGTTATTATTCATATTATCCTTTGCGCCGCATATTAAATTAACCGTATCTAAAACAAGCAAGTAGTCTGTGAATATATTAGTCGATTTATCTTCATTTATGATATATAAATGAGTTCAGATTATGACACAGTCACGTAGTGCTATTTGATACAAACAGATACTACATAAATCGTTAAGCAACTGAGTGTTTATCTATACTAGAATAATGTTTTTGCTATGTGAAGCTATGTAATAAGGGGAGGGATCGTAAAGTAGCCAATAGTGTTCGTGTGCTGTGGTCTGTCTTTAGTGGCTGTGTAATTCTCCATCAGGTTTTAGTATATAATACGTGCCACTTGTGTCGTCTATAGTCTAGTATTATTTCTGGTTTGAAGTTTCGGTTACACTTTCACCATCGGTATGGTGTTCCTAACAAAAGCGCAAAATCGTACATCAGATAAACACAAAAAGCTTTTGTTTTAGCAGTTATTTGTAGTTTGCGTTGTTCCAGTTATTGCTATAATACCGACATAACAAACCCCGGTGGGTCACAGATAAACTTATGGACTTATAACGCTAAAATCCGCTGTGGACAGAGTGGCTTTGCATTTAAACAAACTGTCATAACAAGTAATAATAAAGCAGGAATTAGAGTGTCTAAAATTTAAATTGCTTTTGAAACATCGTAGGATAGAATAAACGATGACTATACATATAATATGGCTGCTGTTAAAATATAAAACAAAAATGCCAGAGTCCGCAAAGTTAAAACAGTTAGTTAGTAAATGTCTTATAATAGGTTTCTTTGTTTGTAGCTAAGCACAAAACTATACAATACTCTATTTGTGCTGTGCGTGCCACGGGTATCGAAACCCGACTTTTAGCATTATAAGCCTGAATTCAGATTTACCGCTCAGCTATTTCGGGGGGGGAGGGGGCATAATAGGAAATATGCAGTAAGTTTTTTGACCACATTTAATGGCACTAGCTATTCTTTTTCACCAATGATTTATATATTTAAAATGGGAAAACTTTGTGTTTCGTTTTACGACAGATCAAACTTATTATTTTGTATTTTGTTAGACTGGGCGTGGCCAGTGGTTAATTTGATCGTATAGTGAATCCAAGTATTTATGGCTCGCGACCCGTTGCTGTAAAAGTGCACTCAGCATTTTTGGAGCCGTGGGTCTGTTATAAGTGTAACGGTTAAATCTCACTTTCCAGTGAAACGAGTATAGGCCTAGATTGGAGCCCTTTACTAGTTACATTCCCTCTGGTCTATCAGTTTCAAATTACGGACAGCTATGCGTAGATAGCCATTCTATAGAGAAATTCTGAGAACAAACGAACAAATATATATTTGATGACGTCATATATATATCTTTTACGTGATTTGCTACTCACTTGAAAAAGCCCAGATGCGAGAATCAAAGGATTACTAGTCAAAGAAAGAAGATTCTTCATGTTTACAAGATATGCTAGCCCATCGTAAGAAGATTTACTCTGCACAAAGTGATAAAACTACCGTTTCCTTTCGCGGCCCAAAAGCTAAACGCTGGAGAATGAAATAAAACACGTTTAACGTGAATGTCCCATGCTTATTTTCTTTAGAGTAAAATTCACAATGAAAATGTCAATTTTGAACTCCTGTTTCAATGACGATGATAGCAATAATCTATTTTTGCGTTTTGTGTACTACACTAGCTGTATAAACAATCCAGAGCTTCACGATAAGATCAAATGTGCATGAACATTCATCTGAGTTAAAATCAAGAGCTTCACGATGAAGATCCATTGTATAGAGAACATTGACCTGAGTTAAAATCAAGAGCGTCACGATGAATATCAAGTGTGCATGAACCATTCATCTGAGTTAAAATCAAGAGCTTCACGATGAAGATCCATTGTATAGAGAACATTGACCCGAGTTAAAATCAAGAGCGTCACGATGAAGATCCATTTTATAAAGAACATTGATCTGTCTTAAAATCAAGAGCTTCACGATGAAGATCCATTGTATAGAGAACATTGACCTGAGTCAAAATCAAGAGCGTCACGATGAAGATCCATTGTACAGAGAACATTGACCTGAGTTAAAATCAAGAGCGTCACGATGAAGATCCATTTTATAAAGAACATTGATCTGTCTTAAAATCAAGAGCTTCACGATGAATATCAAGTGTGCACAGAACATTAATTTGATGTAAAATGACGAACTGCAGGCAGCTCAAATCAGTTTCTAATAAACCTACGTAAATCAAGTGCTTCATGATGATTCGATATATAGAATATCGTCATAAATTTACAATACATATAAAACAAGTTTTATATCTTAAATTCTGAACCTTATTGCACATATTAGGTTTTTATGAAATAACGCTTTAACTTGGGATTTACAAATTAAAAAAGAAGTCATGTAAACATAAGTTTAGGATAAGAAACAAAAGTGTTCAGAGTGTTACAGAAATGGTTTAATGGTTAACTTACCTAGATTTTGAATCCGAGGATTCATGGTTCAGGACCCGTTAGCGCAAAAAACAAAAACAAAACAACAACTCGCTCTCCGCAGTTTAAAGTGTGTGTGTGGGGGGGGGGGCATTGAAAAGTGACAGTAAAATCTCACTATTCGGTTAGACAAGAGTAGTTTAAAAGTTGGCAGTGGGTACTGTTGACTATCTGCGGTCCGGCTGGTGTATCAGTTCAAAACTAAGAAAGAGTATACGTACATAGCTCTTGTGTGTCAAAGCCCTGAAACAAACAAACTCACTAATAATTAGCATTTATGTGTGTATTGTATAAGTGTGAATATCATAGTCACATTGTTAACGTTTTGTGCGTGTATTGTGCAAGCGTTGATATCATAGTCACATGGTTAACGCTTTGTGCGTGTGCTGTGCAAGGGTGGATATCATAGTCACGTGGTTTACGTTTTGTGCGTGTATTGTGCAAGCATGAATATCATAGTCACATGGTTAACGTTTTGTGCGTGTGCTGTGCAAGCATGGCTATCATAGTCACATGGTTATCGTTTTGTGCGTGCATTGTGCAAGCGTGGGTATCATAGTCACATGGTTAACGTTTTGTGCGTGTATTGTGCAAGCGTGGATATCATAGTCACATGGTTAACGTTTTGTGCGTGTGCTGTGCAAGCGTGGGTATCATAGTCACATGGTTAACGTTTTGTGCGTGTGCTGTGCAAGCGTGGATATCATAGTTACGTGGTTAACGTTTTGTGCGTGTGCTGTGCAAGCGTGGATATCATAGTCACGTGGTTTACGTTTCGTGCGTGTGCTGTGCAAGCGTGGATATCATAGTTACGTGGTTTACGTTTCGTGCGTGTATTGTGCAAGCGTTGATATATTTTTGTACTTGGGAACTGTAAAACATATATATTTCCGGATGAGTTTTCAACCAGGCTAGTGAATCATAATCACGATAATATGTTAAATTCGCAGCTTTCATGACAGGTGGAACTATTTTCATCAAGGACAAAGGCAAAATGAATGAATGAAGACAATTTAGCTCAACTGGGAAAGCGACAGAGTTTTGGCTTTTCTGTATCGTACTTACCTAAGTTGTTCGCTCCCACGTACTTTTTATTATAATTCACAATGAAACTTTAAATGTTTTGATTTCATACTTCTTGTAACAATCAAGTATTGTGCAAAATTAGCGACTCGTTCAAAGCAAAAACAAACTTAAGGAAATGACTATAAGTATAATTTTAATATTTTCACCTGCTGTTTGTTCGTGAAATAAAATGTAAGATCCAGTTCAGTTAGTGAATATGTGAGTGTTTTCTGTTGTCTGATTTTGTGTTGTTATTACTTGAATGTGTATGGATGGGTATGATTATGTAATGTAGCTTTACATTAATGTGTTCGGATGGGTATCGTTATTTTGTATAGCTTTTCCTGAATGTGTATGGATGGGTGTTGTTATTTCTTGCAGCTTTACCTATAAGTGTATGGATTTGTATTGTTACTTTTTACAGTTTTACATGAATGCTTATAGATGGGTACTGTTATTTTGTATAACCTTATATGAATGTGTGTGGATGTGTATAACTACCTTGTTCAGCTTTACCTGAGTGTATAAGGATAGAGATTGTTATTTTGTTACAGCTTTACCTGATCGTGAAT
>NW_013666089.1:556071-556678 GCF_000517525.1 Limulus polyphemus
GTTTGATTGTTCTTCTATTAACACAACACATTTACCTACTAACATGATGTTTGATTGTTCTTTTATTAACACAACACATTTAACTACTAACATAATGTTTGATTGTTCTCCTATTAACACAACCCAGTCATATACCAACATGATGTTTGATTGTTCTCTTATTAACACATTTACCTGCTAACGTGATGTTTGATTGTTCTCCTATTAACACAACACATTTACCTACTAATATGATGTTTGGTTCTCCTATTAACACAACACATTTACCTACTAACGTGATGTTTGATTGTTCTCTTATAAACACATTTACCTACTAACATGACGTTTGATTGTTCTCCTATTAACACATTTACCTACTAACGTGATGTTTGATTGTTCTCCTGTTAACACAATACATTTACTTACTAAGATGATGTTTGGTTGTTCTTCTATTAACACAACACAATTTACTTACTAACATGATGTTTGATTGTTCTCCTGTTAACACAACACATTTACCTACTAACATGATATTTGATTGTTCTTCTATTAACACAACACATTTACCTACTAACATGATGTTTGATTGTTCTTTTATTAACACAACACATTTACCTACTAACATGAT
>NW_013666089.1:557657-564147 GCF_000517525.1 Limulus polyphemus
TATAGTTACTTTGTCACAGCTTTACCTGATTGTGAACAGGTGTATATTGTTATTTTGTTACAGCTTTACCTGATTGTGAATAGGTGTATATTGTTACTTTGTCACAGCTTTACCTGATTGTGAATAGGTGTATTTTGTTACTTTGTCACAGCTTTACCTGATTGTGAATAGGTGTATATTGTTACTTTGTCACAGCTTTACCTGATTGTGAATAGCTGTATGTTATTACTTTGTCACAGCTTTACCTGAT
Source organism: Limulus polyphemus (assembly GCF_000517525.1). Classification (NCBI taxonomy): domain Eukaryota; kingdom Metazoa; phylum Arthropoda; class Merostomata; order Xiphosura; family Limulidae; genus Limulus; species Limulus polyphemus. The sequence continues at coordinate 557,908 of NW_013666089.1, forward strand.
TATGAATAGGTGTATATTGTTATTTTGTTACATAATGGACTACCTGTGCTCTGCCCATCACGGGATCGAAATCCAGTTTCTAGTGTTGTAAGTACGCAGACATACTGCTGTGCCACTTGAGGGCTACCTGAACGATTGTTGTTATTTTGTACAGATTTACGTGAATGCGTAGAAATGGGTGTTATTATTTTGTACAGATTTACGTGAATGTGTAGGGATGGGTGTTGTTATTTTGTAGAGATTTACGTGAATGTGTAGGATGGTGTTGTTATTTTGTACAGACTTACGTGAATGTGTAGGAATGGGTGTTGCTATTTTGTACAGATTTACGTGAATGTGTAGGGATGGGTGTTGTTATTTTGTACAGATTTACGTGAATGTGTAGAAATGGGTGTTGTTATTTTGTACAGATTTACGTGAATGTGTAGGAATGGGTGTTGTTATTTTGTACAGATTTACGTGAATGTGTAGGAATGGGTGTTGTTATTTTGTACAGATTTACGTGAATGTGTATGAATGGATGTTGTTATTTTGTACACTTTTGCCTTAATGGGTATTCTTATTTTGTACAGCTTTTTCTGAATGTTTATGGATGGGTATTGTTATTTTCTATAGCCTTACCTTAATGTGTAAGTATGTGTATTGTTATTTTTTACAGTCCTACCTGAGTGGGTATGGATAGGTATTGGTATTTCGTAGCGCTTTAGCTGAATGTGTATCGATGAGTATTTTTAATTTGTACAATTTCACATAAATGTGTATGAATGAACTGTGTTAATCTGTACGATTTTACATAAATGGGTATTCTTATTTTGTACAATTCTATCTCAGTGTGTATGGATAGGAATTGATTTTTTTTGTCAAGCCTTACCTGATTCTGTATGTATATTTATTGCTACTTTGATTGTGTATGGATGGGTATATTTATTTTGTATGGCTTTATTTGAATGGTTTGTTTGCAAAGGTACACGAGGACTATATGCGCTAGCCACCCCTAATTTAGCAGTGCAAGACTAGAGGGAAGTCAGCTAGTCATCATCACCCACTGCCAACTGTTGAACTACTCTTTTAACAAAGAATAGTGGGATTGACCGTCACGTCATAACGCCCAATGGCTGAAAAGGCAAACATTTTTGGTGGGACGGGTATTCGAATCCGCGACCCTCAGATTGCGAGTCGAGTGCTCTAATTACCTGTTACCCGAATGAGCATTATTATTTTGTAAAGTAATCCTGAATGTGTATAGATATATATATTATTTTGTATAACTTTACCTGTTTGTGCCGAGGAGCGGTCACAGTGTCCCAAACTCGTATGCCACAAGAGAAATTTGGCTTTGAAACATAATTGTGTATGACCCACCGGTCCATAACTAAAAGTCGGTTGTGACCCTCCGGTGGGGCACATGGCAGCCATCGTGTTAAATGAATTTGTATAGATGATTATTGTTATTTTATATACTTCTTCCTGAATGTGTGTGGATAGGTATTGCTATTTTGTGTGGATTTACCTCACTGTGTATTGTTAATCTGTACATATTTTTTTTCTGAATGTATATGGATGTGTATTGCTACTTTATAAAAATTTATTTGTATGTGCATGCATGTGGATTGTTGTCTTGTATGGCCTTGCATGAATATGTATGGATGTTTATTGCTTCTTTTTACAATTTTCCTGAATGTGTACGGATGGGTGTTGTTATTTTGTGTATCTTTACCTAAATGTCTATGAATGTGTATTTTTATCTTGTGCAGCTTTACCTGTATGTATAAGGATGTGTACTTTTATTTTGTACAACTTAACTTGAATGGGTGTATATTATTGTTCTTTACAGTTTTAACTGAATGTCTACAGATCAGTAATGTTATTTGTTACAGTTTTATCTCAATGGGTAATGTTATTTTGTACAGCTTTTCCTGAATGTGTATGGATGGGTATTGCTATTTTGTACAGAATTACCTGATTGTGCATAGATATTAATCGCTACTTTCTACAGCTTTAACTGAATTTGTATGGCTGGGTATTGTTTTTTTTTACAGTTTACCTGAATATATATGGATGGTTATTGATATTTTGTATGGCCTTACAGGAATATGTATGAATGTTTATAGATATTGTGTATGGCCTTATATGAATGTGTATGGGTGTGTATTGCTACATTGTACAGCTTAACCTAAATGAGTATGAATGGATGTTATTTTGTATATATCTACCTGAATATGTATGTATGTATAAGTATCGTTATTTTGTACAGTTTTAGTAAAGTGTATGAATAGATTTTGCAAGTTTCCCTCAATGTGTATGGATGGGTATTGTTATTTTATACAGCTTTACCTGAATGTATATGAATGGATATTGTTTTTTTTTGTACAGTTTAAGTGATTGCGTGTGGATGTGTATTGCTACTTTTAATAACTTTAATTGAATTTGTATGGATGGGTATTTTTATTTTGTAGAATTTTACATTAATGTATATGGATGGGTATTTTTATTTTGTACAGTTTTAAGCGATTGCGTGTGGATGTGTGTATTGCTATTTTTTATAACTTTAATTGAATTTGTATGGATGGGTATTCTTATTTTGTAGAGCTTTACATGAATGTCTATGGATGGGTATTGTTATTTTGTATACCATAGACATTCATGTAAAGCTCTACAAAATAACAATACCCATCCATAGATATTCATGTAAATAATAAGTCTATACACAATAGCAACACTCAGTCATACACGTTCACGTAAAGCTATACAAAATAATAATATCCATCCACACACATTCAGGTAAGACTAGAAAATAGCAGTCCATATCCACACACATTCAGGTGAATCTATACAAAATAACAACATCCATCCATAGACATTCATGTAAATGTATACAAAATAACAATACCCATCCATAGACATTCATGTAAAGCTCTACAAAATAACAATACCCATCCATAGACATTCATGTAAATATATACAAAATAACAACATCCATCCATAGACATTCATGTAAATATATACAAAATAACAACATCCATCCATAGACATTCATGTAAATGTATACAAAATAACAATACCCATCCATAGACATTCATGTAAATATATACAAAATAACAACATCCATCCATAGACATTCATGTAAATGTATACAAAATAACAATACCCATTACTAATCCATACATATTAATGTAAAGCTGTACAAATTAACACCTATCCACGCAAATTTAGGTAAAACTTCTACAGAACAAAATAACAATACCATTCCAAATACATTCAGGTAAAGCTTTAAAAAGTAACACTACCATTCCAAACACATTCAATTGTTAATTTGTACAGCTTTACATTAATATGTATGGATTAGTATTGTTAATTTGTACTGTTTTACCTGAATGTATGTGGATGGGTATTGTTATTTTAAACCTGATTTTTGTGAATGTTTGTTGCCAACGGAAACTAGAATGGTAATACCTGTTTTAAATTGTTCCCTATAACGATATGTTATTATGTAGCTAAACAATCAGTTTATTTTAATATAAATAATATTTTTAAACAACCAAATTCATAGATTGTGGCTTTTTTTTTAGGACAAAACTCAAAACTTGTCAACAATTTCTCCGTTTACTCTGAACATAATCTAAGATCCCATTACAATATAAGTGCCAAACGTTAGGAATTGAAAATGATAGAGGGCGGGTGTGTTTCTTTTACTATTCAATTCGTTACTAAAAATATTTACATAAAAAGTTTCTTTGATGAATTTGTAAGACTTACAACCGTGAAAATGAAAAAAATGAAATAATTCTAAAGACTATAGTAATTACATGAACTTATCATATGAACATCAATGAATTTTAATGTTCTTTAAACGTTCTGAAGTACCATTCAACAGAACTGTTGAACCTCGTTTTTTTTCAACCTAGGAAAATTATCTCGTTTCCCTGGTAACACTAGTTATTGATTCAATTGATCGTGCTAGTGTTCGTCAGTATAACTCGTCGATATCCGTAATTTGGACGTGCAATACGAACAGCAGTCGGTCTTGGGCTAGCTTCGTGTTGCCTTGGGAAGTGGTGTAGTTTCTTATGGGAGTTTTGTTTAACAGCTTATTAGTTGATATTACAACGCAGCTCATTAGCTAAGTGCGTGTTGGAAGAAAGGTTGTCTGTCGCTCATATTTCACAGACATGAAACTGAGATAGAGAAATTGATTTTTAAATAAATAAAACCTCAAATATACAACTTGACACAAAATAATTAAACACAGAGATTTTTCCTTAAATAAAAACGAAAGTCCTAAAATTTCAGTCTTCCAATTGTTCTTAGATTAATTGTTTGTTTGTTTGTAACTAAGCATAAAACTACACAATGGACTATCTGTGCTCTGAGAATCCGGGTTTCGATACACGGGGTGACAGCGTTGTAAGTCCGCAGACATACCGCTGTGCCACTTGGATTAATAATGTATAAACTTGTGTTTATTTATGTATATTGTTTTTATAATTATGTTGAATATCTTATTTATGTATAATATATATATATATATATAGAAATAAATACATGTATTTATCGGTATTGTTTCATTTAAATCAGTGGTTCTTAACCTTTTTTTGCTCCATGCCCCACCTCGACACTTCAAAAAAATTGATGCCCCTTAATAAAAAAACAAATTTGGTGTTGAAAGGTATAATAATATAATGTAAAATTTAGAAACTTACCAAATTTGACACCCAAATGAATTTTTTTTTATTGTTAGATTTTCAAATTGCCCCCTGTGGGGCGTGAGCCCCACGTTCAGAATCACTGATTTAAATAGAGCGTTAATTTAGAATTCATATGCGCCACTTGTTCTAAGAACGATTTTATCTAAACGTAGTGTAAACACTGTTGTCTCGTCTATTTTATTTCTGCCTAATGAGGTCCCTAACAAATATGGTCGAAACACGAAGCAAAACAACCTTGTTTTCGCAATAATAAATAATTGTGATTTAAAAGGGTGTATTAATTAAATGCCACAAGATATATGAGTAAACTAATTACAAAATAACAACACGGTAACATTGTGTTTAAGCGTTCATACCATAAAACATTGCAACCTATTAAGGAAAAAGAAAAAAACAATAATCGTACGAGCACAAAGATCGACGATGATATTACAAACTTTTCATTCTTTGTCATAAAACCATCGTTTTCCTGCTATCCATATCATTGTTGTAAGGTGTTGTGAGTTAAAGCAACTTATATGTACAATCTGGCACGAAATGTATCCGAAATTTCCGTGTCTTTTTTTTTATATTCATAATTGTTTTCAAAAAATGTCATTGATACCAATATTTTTATGTGACTTTTTCGTAATTATAAAGAAATATTCTTAAAAATTCTTGAAAATCTTTCTAGTTCGTTTAAAAAATATTACAACACTAATAATATGTAATTTTACGAACCGAGATAAAATAATTTATAAATTCAATCCATTCATAAATTATTAACCGGGACAAATGACAGATAGAAAGATATACAGACCGGCATTAAATTAAACAGACAGAGGCGTCGTTAGGCATTAGCACACGGAGCCTGTGCCCCAATTTTATTTCACAGTGCCTCGAATCCCCAATTGGTGTCTTGAAAAATCAGATTAGAAAAATATGATCGATATCGTACTGAAACGCCGAAAATTCCCGAGTCTAGAGGGTTTTGTTTTTAGGTTTAGATGGATTTTTTTTTTTTTTTACTTACGTGTTTCCCTAAATCATGGATAAAGTACAGGCTATTGTATATTTATCTTTCATTTTCACTATTGTATTTACTAATTCATATTAAAATAAATAAGAAACCATTTGGTCTTTAGTCATTTTAGCTGAATAAATAATTAAAACAAGCCTACGTAGGTTTGTCTAACATAGCTCGAAGATAAAACTTGCAAGATTATCCTTATAAAGCGGTGTTGTGGACAAAGAGTGTCATTAGAGACCAGTGAAGACTCCTCGGAATAAAACTACATTTTACGCCATCTACAAGTAGTATCTCTAGTTACAGTGAATTTTTAACTCTACATTTTCTCAGTACGAAAAAACGGGCAATAAAGCGAAATCTTATAAGGACTCAGTATTACTTATCATCGCGATTTGGCCATACCTCATTAATTTAAGATAAAACCTCAGATGTTTATAGATTTTTTGTTCTGTTTAAATATTTTTCAAGGATAGTTATGTGAAACCCCATAGCTGTTGAGTATCTACAATTAAAACATTGTTGGTT